>NC_041381.1:402388848-402396256 GCF_002162155.2 Triticum dicoccoides | reverse complement strand
CGCGCGCCCTCGGGGTTGCGCCCGCACCCCCCTGCACACGGCGCCCGACGCCCGTTGTGCCCGCTCGGACGCACGCCCGCCCCCGAAAGCCCGCGCGCCCGTTATGCCCCTGTGGGCCGATGACAGTGGGGGCCCACACCCCCCAGAAAGTTTTAATAAAAAAAGATTAAAATAATAATAACAAAAATAAATAAATAAATAAATAATAATTAAATTAATTAGTTAGTTAAAGAATTAATTAAGCTAATTAATCACAATTAGATTAACCTAATTAACTATTAGTTAATTAATCAAACAATGACAGTGGGGCCCGCCCTCCCTAATTAATTATGGTTAGTTTAATTAATCAGTTAATTAAAATGTGTCACTGACCAGTGGGACCCACTGGTCAGGTTGACCAGTCAACTCTGTTGACTGCTGATGTCATTAATCTATTTTTCGAATTAATTTAAATAATTAATTAAATTCCAGAAATTAATAAAATCTTTAGAAAATCATAACTTTTAATCCGTAACTCGGATTAAAATATTTTCAACATGAAAGTTACTCAGAACGACGAGACGAATCCAGATACGCAGTCCGTTCGTCCGCCACACACCCCTAACCTATCGAACTCGCAACTTTCCCCCTCCGGCTCCTCTGCCCGAAAACATGAAACACCGGGGATATTTTCCCGGATGTTTCCCCCCTTAACCGGCATCACCTCATACCACGTTAGGTCACACCTAGCATCGTTACTTGTCTTGTCATGCATCCATATGCATCTGTTTACATGGTATTCATTGTTTCTTCCCCCCCCCTCTTCTCTCCGGTAGACTACGAGACCGACGCTGCTGCTGCCCAGTTCGACTACGGAGTTGACAACCCCTCTCTCTTGCCAGAGCAACCAGGCAAGCCCCCCCTTGATCACCAGATATCGCCTACTCTTCTCTATACTGCTTGCATTAGAGTAGTGTAGCATGTTACTGCTTTCTGTTATACCTATCCTAATGCATAGCCTGTCCTTGTTACTACTGTTGTTACCTTTACCTGCTATCCTATATGCTTAGTATAGGATGCTAGTATTCCATCTGTGGCCCTACATTCTTGTCCGTCTGCCGTGCTATACTATCGGGCCGTGATCACTCGGGAGGTGATCACGGGTATATACTATATACTTTATACATGATACATGTGGAGACTAAAGTCGGGTCGGCTGGTGGAGCACCCGCGAGTGGATCTTTGAGGCGGAGCGGCAGGGCAGGCTGAGAGCGCCTAGGAGAGAGGTGGGCCTGGCCCTGTTCGGCGTTCGCGGATACTTAACACGCTTAACGAGATCTTGGTATTTGATCTGAGTTGGCTACGAGCCTATACGCACTAACCATCTACGCGGGAGTAGTTATGGGTATCCCGACGTCATGGTATCAGCCGAAGCACTTCAGACGTCAGCGACGGAGCGGCGCACGCCGGATTGGACTGGAACGCCACTAGGCTAGGTCTGCTTCCGGCCGCCCATGCAATGTGCAGGTGTGCTCAGGGCGATGGGCCCAGACCCCTGCGCGCTTAGGTTTAGACCGGCGTGCTGGCCTCTCTGTTGTGCCTAGGTGGGGCTGCGACGTGTTGATCTTCCGCGGCCGGGCATGACCCAGGAAAGTGTGTCCGGCCAAATGGGATCAAGCGTGCTGGGTAAGTTGGTGCACCCCTGCAGGGAAGTTAATCTATTCGAATAGCCATGATCTTCGGTAACAGGACGACTTGGAGTTGTACCTTGACCTTATGACAACTAGAACCGGATACTTAATAAAACACACCCTTCCAAGTTCCACAGACAACCCGGTGATCGCTTTTCCACAGGGCGACGAGAGGAGGATCGCCGGGTAGGGTTATGCTATGAGATGCTACTTGGAGATGCTACTTGGAGATGCTACTTGGAGATGCTACTTGGAGGACTTCAATCTATTCTCTTCTACATGCTGCAAGACGGAGGCTGCCAGAAGCGTAGTCTTCGACAGGATTAGCTATCCCCCTCTTATTCTGGCATTCTGCAGTTCAGTCCACCTATATGGCCCTTTACACATATACCCATGCATATGTAGTGTAGCTCCTTGCCTGCGAGTACTTTGGATGAGTACTCACGGTTGCTTTTCTCCCTCTTTTCCCCTTTCCCTTCTACCTGGTTGTGGCAACCAGATGCTGGAGCCCTGGAGCCAGACGGCACCGTCGACGACGACCCCTACTACACCGGAGGTGCCTACTACTACGTGCAGCCCGCTGACGACGACCAGGAGTAGTTTAGGAGGATCCCAGGCAGGAGGCCTGCGCCTCTTTCGATCTGTATCCCAGTTTGTGCTAGCCTTCTTAAGGCAAACTTGTTTAACTTATGTCTGTACTCATATATTGTTGCTTCCGCTGACTCGTCTTTGATCGAGCACTTGTATTCGAGCCCTCGAGGCCCCTGGCTTGTATTATGATGCTTGTATGACTTATTTATGTTTTAGAGTTGTGTTGTGATATCTTCCCGTGAGTCCCTGATCTTGATCGTACACATTTGCGTGCATGATTAGTGTACGATTGAATTGGGGGCGTCACAAGTTGGTATCAGAGCCGACTGCCTGTAGGAATCCCCTTCCACACTCCTTGGCCGAAGTCGAGTCTAGTCATTGCAAAACTTTTACTAACATGGCTGTGTGCCTTATGGGCCCACGTCGCCATTGGGTGGTATTATGATCTTTTACTCCTCGACCTTTACTCTGGGATTCTGAACTCTCTTCTATTCGGGTTAAACGATTTTGCTAAAAAAAACTAACTTTAGGTTCTCGCAAGTACTTTCTCCCGGAGAGCCCCTTACTTCAGATGATCGCCTGCTACATCAGAAGATTCCGAAGATACTCTGTGATGTTCTCTCGAGACTTTCTGCCCATCACTTATGCTATTCCTGACCACCGATAAATCCGTATGGATAACTACTTACACTTGCCATTCATATGATCATCCCCCATTGATCTTGTTATTACAAGATACCCCGAAGTTTTCTCTATTGTTCCGAAAATACTTTGTGCCTACTGCCTAGCAGTTCTCTGCCACATGAATACCCCTTCAAATAAATCCTCGCACTTGTCGAGTATCCTCTCATCCCCAGTTGTTCATGTGTTCCACAAAAGTCTTCAAAATACTATTCGATCTTCCGAAAATCCTCTGGAGCCTTTGGCTCTTGAAATTCTTGCTTGTTTGCATTATGGTTAATCCTATAAGTCTCGTAGTCTTTGACATTCCTTGTCATTATCATTTTGAGTCTGTCGACTCAATATGTTTGCGAATACCCGCAATCATCATTGATCCTTATAAATTACCTTTCCGGCTGAGCTGTCATTCTTTTAACTGGAATTGGTTCTTGACCAATCCAATTGTCGTTGATTGTACCCTAAGGCTATTCAACTTATCCATCCCTAATCATAGCATTGCTTCTGATCCCTTGATTTGGAAATCATAATTCCTTGGCATTTGACAATTGAGTTAGTCAGTTGTTTCTATAATTTGATCTCCTTGCATTCTTCTTCCTCTAGTTGAGTACCGATGCTCACGTCAGATCCCTTGTGGACCACCAGATCCTTTGTTGGATTTTATCTGACAACGCCCTTCATATTCAATAACCTTGTGAGCCTTTCCTCTGATACATAATGCCTTTGGTAAATTGTATCCTCTGCTTTCTCAACCATGCTCTTCCTTCGAGCTTGAGTTAATTATTTCTAAAGATTCTAGTATATGATTCCAAGAAGCCCCTATGGGTTGAACATATGCCTTCACTAAACCGTGTGAACCCGAAAGTTTTGACGAATCATACTCTTCTGGTGCTTCGCCAGATAAAATTTCAACACTGCAACTTCATCGAACGTGAGAAGTGAATGAAAGGTTATGCATTGGAGAAGTGGGAGTCGACCTTGAACTTGTGTTCATGCCCATGGACATGATGTAGATCTTATCATTAAAGCTTCTCTTAAATTAATTATTCCTTTGGTATAAGTTCATCTTATATCAGGGATCTGGCCTTTTGCAATCGTGGTTCCGACCATGTTCTCTTTCAAATACCATTTCTCGTGCAAGTTTTAACACTTGTCTTCTGTAGAGCAATACCCCCCGTCCAACCTCTACTTTGATATGTCATCGAGTATTACCCCCCTGGTATCTCGAGATTATCTTGGAACTGCATAACTTCTTATGAGTTCTTCATCAAGTGCTACCTTCCCACTGATTCCAATTTTTCATGGGCTCTGAGTTATTAAACACTCAAAGACACCGATAACTGAACCGAGTCCGCTCTACGGTTCAACAACTCTTCAGTAAGCTTCTATAAGTACGAGTTTGTACCCGATCACGCCATTCCTAGCCTGTTTGGCTATATCATTGTCGTGATGATCTTAACTGTGCAACCTGACCCTTATTCTTGGAGCACCAATTTGCGACGATAGCTAAGCTTACGTCGATTTTCCTCGTCATACCCTTTCACCTTAAACAACAAGCTTGAGTTCGAGTTTGTGTCGTAACTGTGGATCCAATAACCTCTTGCTTCACCATTCCTTTGACTTGATGTCGTTGCTGATTGATTACATCTGCATGAAATCTCTCGACAATTGTGTCATGATCATCATCAACCTTATGAGCTCTTCCAGGAATTCAAATGAATTCATGATGGGTAATACCATCCTTGTCCCTCGATGATTCATGTTCTCATCGACCACTTTATTGCCTTCCGTCCAACACAACTTGTTCGTGTTTTGTGTAAACCTTGAGATCCCTGCTACCCAGCAGTTGATCTTCCTTACCTCGGAAGTATTACCATCTCTTTTTGTCAAGAATGTGGTGAGAATTTCACCACCTCTTAAGAATTCTTGATATCATAATACTTCTTGCCATCTTCGTTCATTCCTTGGTCCCCGTATTGTTTTCAATCGGAATACCGACAATTGAGCTATGACGTGTGAATTCAAAACTTCTAGCAACCCTATTGCTTTGAAGTGAATGGGCGATAGTTCATTCTAAGTCTTTCGATAATTGAATCACCATTCTAACATTGGCCGTGCAACCCAACCCATATTTCGGGTGCACCGTTCAACCAATGTTTAATTATGTATGTTTTCCTCGAGCAAATCCCATTATATCATTTGATCCAACAAATGTCATCTTCTTGTTCACATTATCGTGGAAATCCATCCGTTTGGAATTCTCGATGAATTGTCGCTGAGCCCATCAGCCACCTTCTCATCCCCTCCTTGGTTTAATGATGAACTATTGCTTCAGAAACCCGCTCCCATAGTTCATTTCTCGAGAATCTTGCAATGTCATTTTGTCAGTTTGTGTTGCACCTTTTCCTCTCGGACCCCCTGAGTTTGAGGTATCATGACACCAATTGGATATGAATCTCGGTCAGATATGATGGTTGGGACAACTTTCCGAGAGTTATGATGTTGATCCTTTGGTGACCCGGTAACCTGATGTCATGCCTAGCACCCCCCCCCCCGGCTGGAGGACCTATCATTATAGATTCCTTTTCCGCAAGGTTATCCATTCATCCATGAGGAAACTGTAAGGCTTATTCTACAAGTTATTCCTGATGGATCCTTCGTGTTTCCAAAGTCTGATCTTCACCTGAAGACCATGTCAATGCTATCTCGAAGCATGTCAATGGTACTCCGATTTTCAACAGGAACATTTGAAGCACGATGCTAAATTTTATTTATCATTTATCCTAACACCGTTGTATGGGTAATATCATGAGATTCCTCCCCCCTTACCTAAAGAGTTTTCTACATTATATCCTGCCACGGATATCATGCTCTGCTTGTCCTTGGGAAGGATATATCCCTGAAATATGTGTTTAAACACATTTTCCTTTCCATTGTTCTGTTTAATATGATAATCATATTTTACTTTCCATTGGTTTGCTTAACCCTTCTTGTGATCTATATGTAAAACACCTTGGTGTACAACCGTGTCAGTAAGACCCTGTTTCTATTGTTGATGACATTCCGGTAACCACTGATGGATGAGAACTTTGCCTATTGGTCCGCCTCGTTCAACGAGCAGGAAAATGGTTCTCTTCGTCCCTCGCCCTTGGTACCGATGTTGTTGCCGACATAACTGACAGGCTATCCTCTGACATGCCTTGCTTACATGATCGTGCAAGACGTTACCTCCCTTCCTACTCTTAACCCACATGGTGGGCCCATAACCCACAGTTCCACAGGATCGAAACCTGACTCTACTACACCCCTTGTTCCCAAGGTTGTTCCTCACACGTGACCTCGTATGTAATTCACGAGCCACCTTCAGGTCTGATATCGGACACAATACTTATTCCCGTTGTTTTGACCCTTTCACGCCCTATTACAGGCATCGAACGATTGCCTGCCCGCTCGAAACTTTCCAGGTTACCTCCTTACTTTGCTCTCGATAATTTCTTAAGATTCGATTCGAGAGTTACTTTCCGCCACCTTCCTCGATGTTGTCGACCTGATAGTCAACCTTGCCGACGTTCATTCTCTCGGAATAACCCCGCCTTATTCTATCGTAAGTACGATGGAGATCCCGAAGAAAGGATGACGAGTTGATCATGGTGATTTGAAGCAGAGAAATGAAGACATCAACGAAAGGGATCAACCTCTTCGAAAGGACAACCAAGACCGAGAAGACTCGTTAGGTTTCTCGCTACCAGCACCTCCCCCCCTACTCTCCTGCTTAAATCTCGGGACGAGATTTCTTGTAGTGGAGGAGAATTGTAACGCCCGGATAATTAAGCTACAGTAATTCTCTGCTAATGGTGCCACGTCACTTCAATTACTGTTGCTACTCTCACGTTAGTTCGAAATCAATTCAAATTCAAATTCAAAATCAAGCAAACAATAAAAGTTTTCAAATATTAAAACTAAAATGTTCGGAGTGAACGAAATATTGCATAGGTAATTATGGTGGAGAAACCACACTTTTATAAAATAGCTAAATGCTCTAAAGTAAATAAACAGTAGCTAAAACCAGTAATTAAATTCGTTTTATAATATATAAAATGTTAAACTAAATTGTTTGGGCGCCCAAGTTATTGTGGCATTAGAATAAGTAGTAATACAATTTTAGGAACTAATTTTATAATTTATAAAACTAACATAAATAGTAACAAAAAGGAAAAAAGGAAAATAATAAAAAGTAAAAAAAAACAAAGCTAAAAAAAGGAGAAGAAACAACAGACCCCCCCCGCTGGGCCTCGTGGCCTAGCTGGCCACCAGGCTGCCCCACGGCCCAACCGGCCGGCCTACCCCATGGCCCCTTAACCCCCACTCCCCACCAAACCCTAGCCCCGACACCACCCACTCGCCCCCACTCACCCACGTCTCTCCCCCTCTCCTCTCGATCCCATCTGGATCGGGGAGGGGCTCAACCC
>NC_041381.1:402365675-402387706 GCF_002162155.2 Triticum dicoccoides | reverse complement strand
GTGCGCCGCGCGCCCTCGGGGTTGCGCCCGCACCCCCCTGCACACGGCGCCCGACGCCCGTTGTGCCCGCTCGGACGCACGCCCGCCCCCGAAAGCCCCCGCGCCCGTTATGCCCCTGTGGGCCGATGACAGTGGGGGCCCACACCCCCCAGGAAGTTTTAATTAAAAAAAGATTAAAATAATAATAATAAAAATAAATAAATAAATAAATAATAATTAAATTAATTAATTAGTTAAAGAATTAATTAAGCTAATTAATCACAATTAGATTAACCTAATTAACTATTAGTTAATTAATCAAACAATGACAGTGGGGCCCGCCCCCCTAATTAATTATGGTTAGTTTAATTAATCAGTTAATTAAAATGTGTCACTGACCAGTGGGACCCACTGGTCAGGTTGACCAGTCAACTCTGTTGACTGCTGATGTCAGCATGACATCATGCTGATGTCATTAATCTATTTTTCGAATTAATTTAAATAATTAATTAAATTCCAGAAATTAATAAAATCTTTAGAAAATCATAACTTTTAATCCGTAACTCGGATTAAAATATTTTCAACATGAAAGTTACTCAGAACGACGAGACGAATCCAGATACGCAGTCCGTTCGTCCGCCACACACCCCTAACCTATCGAACTCGCAACTTTCCCCCTCCGGCTCCTCTGCCCGAAAACATGAAACACCGGGGATATTTTCCCGGATGTTTCCCCCCTTAACCGGCATCACCTCATACCACGTTAGGTCACACCTAGCATCGTTACTTGTCTTGTCATGCATCGATATGCATCTGTTTACATGGTATTCATTGTTTCTTCCCCCCCTCTTCTCTCCGGTAGACTACGAGACCGACGTTGCTGCTGCCCAGTTCGACTACGGAGTTGACGACCCCTCTCTCTTGCCAGAGCAACCAGGCAAGCCCCCCCTTGATCACCAGATATCGCCTACTCTTCTCTATACTGCTTGCATTAGAGTAGTGTAGCATGTTACTGCTTTCTGTTATACCTATCCTGATGCATAGCCTGTCCTTGTTACTACTGTTGTTACCTTTACCTGCTATCCTATATGCTTAGTATAGGATGCTAGTATTCCATATGTGGCCCTACATTCTTGTCCGTCTGCCGTGCTATACTATCGGGCCGTGATCACTCGGGAGGTGATCACGGGTATATACTATATACTTTATACATGATACATGTGGAGACTAAAGTCGGGTCGGCTGGTGGAGCACCCGCGAGTGGATCTTTGAGGCGGAGCGGCAGGGCAGGTTGAGATCGCCTAGGAGAGAGGTGGGCCTGGCCCTGTTCGGCGTTCGCGGATACTTAACACGCTTAACGAGATCTTGGTATTTGATCTGAGTTGGCTACGAGCCTATACGCACTAACCATCTACGCGGGAGTAGTTATGGGTATCCCGACGTCGTGGTATCAGCCGAAGCACTTCAGAGGTCAGCGACGGAGCGGCGCGCGCCGGATTGGACTGGAACGCCACTAGGCTAGGTCTGCTTCCGGCCGCCCACGCAATGTGCAGGTGTGCTCAGGGCGATGGGCCCAGACCCCTGCGCGCTTAGGTTTAGACCGACGTGCTGGCCTCTCTGTTGTGCCTAGGTGGGGCTGCGACGTGTTGATCTTCCGCGGCCGGGCATGACCCAGGAAAGTGTGTCCGGCCAAATGGGATCAAGCGTGCTGGGTAAGTTGGTGCACCCCTGCAGGGAAGTTAATCTATTCGAATAGCCGTGATCTTCGGTAACAGGACGACTTGGAGTTGTACCTTGACCTTATGACAACTAGAACCAGATACTTAATAAAACACACCCTTCCAAGTTCCACAGACAACCCGGTGATCGCTTTTCCACAGGGCGACGAGAGGAGGATCGCCGTGTAGGGTTATGCTATGAGATGCTACTTGGAGATGCTACTTGGAGATGCTACTTGGAGGACTTCAATCTATTCTCTTCTACATGCTGCAAGACGGAGGCTGCCAGAAGCGTAGTCTTCGACAGGATTAGCTATCCCCCTCTTATTCTGGCATTCTGCAGTTCAGTCCACCTATATGGCCCTTTACACATATACCCATGCATATGTAGTGTAGCTCATTGCTTGCGAGTACTTTGGATGAGTACTCACGGTTGCTTTACTCCCTCTTTCCCTTTTCCCTTCTACCTGGTTGTCGCAACCAGATGCTGGAGCCCTGGAGCCAGACGCCACCGTCGACGATGACCCCTACTACACCGGAGGTGCCTACTACTACGTGCAGCCCGCTGACGACGACCAGGAGTAGTTTAGGAGGATCCCAGGCAGGAGGCCTGCGCCTCTTTCGATCTGTATCCCAGTTTGTGCTAGCCTTCTTAAGGCAAACTTGTTTAACTTATGTCTGTACTCAGATATTGTTGCTTCCGCTGACTCGTCTTTGATCGAGCACTTGTATTCGAGCCCTCGAGGCCCCTGGCTTGTATTATGATGCTTGTATGACTTATTTATGTTTTAGAGTTGTGTTGTGATATCTTCCCGTGAGTCCCTGATCTTGATCGTACACATTTGCGTGCATGATTAGTGTACGATTGAATCGGGGGCGTCACAATGTCCATAGCCCGTTGATTATCCTCATCAATGTGAGACTTTCTCCTTTTTTGTCTTCTGCACACAACCCCCATCATTTTATTCTATTCCACCCATAGTGCTATATCCATGGCTCACGCTCATGTATTGCGTGAAGGTTGAAAAAGTTTGAGATTATTTAAGTATGAAACAATTGCTTGGCTTGTCATCGAGGGTATATAAGTTGGGAACATCTTCGTGTGACGAAAATGAAGCATAGCCTAACCATATGATTTTGTAGGGATGAACTTTCTTTAGCCATGTTATTTTGAGAAGACATGATTGCTTTTATTAGTATGCTTGAAGTGCTACTATTTGTTATGTCAATATGAACTTTTATTTTGAATCATTTGGATCTGAACATTCATGCCACAATAAAGAGAAATTACATTGAGAATCATGTTAGGTAGCATTCCACATAAAAAATTCTGTTTTTATCATTTACCTACTCGAGGACGAGCAGGAATTAAGCTTGGGGATGCTTGATACGTCTCCAACGTATCTATAATTTTTGATTGTTCCATGCTATTATATTACCTATTTTGAATGATTATGGGCTTTATTATACACTTTTATATTACTTTTGGGACTAACCTATTAACCGGAGGCCCAGCCCATATTGCTGTTTTATTGCCTGTTTCAGTATTTCGAAGAAAAGGAAAACAAACGGATTCCAAACGGAATGAAACCTTCGGCAGCGTGATTTTTTGGAAGAATATCACCCAGGAGACTTGGAGTTCAAGTCAGAAGAGCCTCAAGGAGGCCAGGAGATAGGAGGGCGCCCCCCTGCTGGGCGCGCCCCCTGTCTCGTGGGCCCCTCGAGCACCTCCCGACCGACTTCTTTCGCCTATATAGTCCCACGTACCCTAAAAATATCCATGGAGAAGATAGATAGGGAGTTCCACCGCCGCAAGCCTCTGTAGCCACCAAAAACCTCTCGGGAGCCCGTTCCGGCACCTTGCCGGAGGGGGAACCCATCAACGGTGGCCATCTTCATCATCCCGGTGCTATCCATGACGAGGAGGGAGTAGTTCACCCTCGGGGCTGAGGGTATGTACCAGTAGCTATGTGTTTGATCTCTCTCTCTCTCTCTCTCGTGTTCTCTCTCGTGTTCCCTCTATGGCACGATCTTGATGTATCGCGAGCTTTGCTATTATAGTTGGATCTTATGATGTTTCTCCCCCTCTACTCTCTTGTGATGAATTGAGTTTCCCTCTTGAAGTTATCATATCAGATTGAGTCTTTGATTTGAGAACACTTGATTTATGTCTTGCCGTGTTTATCTATGGTGACAATGGGGTATCACGTGCCACTTGATGTTTGTTTTGGTGACCAACTTGCAGGTTCCGCCCATGAACCTATGCATAGGGGTTGGCACACGTTTTCTTGACTCTCCGGTAGAAACTTTGGGGCACTCTTTGAAGTACTTTGTGTTGGTTGAATAGATGAATCTGAGATTGTGTGATGCATATCGTATAATCATGCCCACAAGTACTTGAGGTGACAATGGAGTATCTAGGTGACATTAGGGTTTTGGTTGATTTGTGTCTTAAGGTGTTATTCTAGTATGGATTCTATGATGGATTGAGCGGAAAGAATTGCTTTATGTTATTTTACTACGAACTCTTGAATACATAGAACAGAAAGGATAACTTTGAGGTGGTTTCGTACCCTACCATAATCTCTTTGATTGTTCTCCGTTATTAGTGTCTTTGGAGTGACTCTTTGTTGCATGTTGAGGGATTGTTATATGATCTATCTATGTTATTATTGTTGAGAGAACTTGCACTAGTGAAAGTATGAACCTTAGGCCTTGTTTCCTATCATTGCAATACCGTTTACGCTCACTTTTATCATGAGTTACCTTGCTGTTTTTATAATTTCAGATTACAAATACATTTATCTACTATCCATATTGCACTTGTATCACTATCTCTTCACCGAACTACTGCACCTATACAATTTACCATTGTATTGGGTGTGTTGGGGACACAAGAGACTCTTTGTTATTTGGTTGCAGGTTTGTTTGAGAGAGACCATCTTCATCCTATGCCTCCCACGGATTGATAAACCTTAGGTCATACACTTGAGGGAAATCTGTTACTGTCCTTCAAACCTGTGCACTTGTAGGCCCAACAACGTCTACAAGAAGAAGGTTGTGTAGTAGACATCACTCCGCAGCTGAACTGCGCTTGAGTACCTTCGTCTTGAGCAAATCCACAGGTTCATTAGCCTCCACATCGCCTCGACGAATCCCCGATGGATTTATGTGTCTTGCTAGCCCCGCAACAAGACATCAATTGGGAAGAGATCACTCCAGTTGTTCCATGTTATGGTCATTGAGAATGCTCCTTTCCTTGAGAGATTGCTTGTATTGGATCTAGAAGGTCCAAGAAAAATTAGGGCCATTGACGCACCGAAATTAACAGCGTTGGTGTACTCGTCTCCCAAATTCTCCGAACTCTTTATTGGATCCGTAATCGTTCAGGTACAACACCCATCTTCTTCTCCGTCTTCTTGAAATTCACATTTTTAAATTTATTCTTGATGTATTTATGACCGTCTTCCAGAAAATGATTCCCACAAGCTTGACCCAATCCATGCGCACAGTGAAGATCTTGGCACTAAAATCTATCGGCCCCAATCTGGATCAAGTTGTTGGATTCCTTACATGCTTTCCTTGCACGGAAAAGCTACTCATCGAGGTGAAACTTCTTTCCTATAAGTAAACGGTAATCACAATGTAGCTCAATGTTTTCGCAATTTTCCCAAATTATGATGACAAGTGTAGTGTTCAAAACTGCATCTACGCACTCCACCGAAAGAAATGTTTTTAGTATTTTTTCTCACGTGATCACCTGCATCGTTTTTATGTTGTACTACTATAGTAGCCTAGCTAGTCATAGTGGAAAGTAACTTAGACTACTCTAGTAACTCTATGGTTACCCTAAGAGCAAGTACTACCTCTGTCCTGGTTTACTCTTCCAATTTTGTAGTATCAAAATTTGACCATAGATTTAACTGACAAAATGTTAATGCATGTCACCAAGAACTATATCATTGGATTCGTATTTGAACATAATTTAAAATGGTGTAATTTTTAGTGACATGCATTGGCATTTTCTTAGGTAAATCTATGGTCAAAAGTTTATACTAAATACGAGGTAGTATTCCCTTCGTCCCAAAATTCTTGTCTTACGTTTGTTTAGATACGGATGTATCTAACACTAAAATGTAACTAGATACATCCGTATTTAGACAAATTTAAGACTAGAATTTTGGGACGGAGGGAGTACAAAAGTGGGCTATGTAGGCCAAAACACGTGCCAAATTCACTTGTGATGCATTTGGCATCGATGCCCCTCCATTGCTCACCATGTGCCAAATTAACTCACGCAATGAAAAAACACTGCGTGGGAGAGAGAGAGAGAGGACTGAGGCAATAAAAAACACTTGTTTGGGAGAGTGAGAGGCTGGTGTAGTTGGTTTGATTGATTTGTTTATACATGTGGGTCTGTGTGCACAGCGGTGCCAACTCTCTCACATCGCGAAGCGGTGCCAAAATCTTTTGATTTGACATCGATGCCTATTATGTGGCATACTTTTGTGAAATATGGCATCAGACACATAGTGGAAGGCAATAAATGCCCAAGCTCTTCACGTGCTCCTAGTTAAATGAGAGGAAACAGAGAGAGAGAGAGAGAGAGAGAGAGAGAGAGAGTGAAAAAACTATCACTAGCCAGCCAACCCTATCGTATGAGCGAATGATATTGGTACCTCTTGATGACATGGCAATCTTATACAACCAGCTGCTCTAATATGTTCTCTTCTTTTGCAGATAAAAAAAGACCCGAAAGTGAAAAATGTGCTACAATATGACAATCTCATTGAATGCCTTGATCTCCATCTTTTAGAAATTGATTTGATCAACTACCGAGGCAGCACATCTGAGATTAAATTGGCCAGGTTCTTTGTTTTGGAGGCAAGTGTGCTCAAGGTAATGAGGTTTGGCATTCTCTGGCGCAACAATGAATGGCGTGTTGATCACCGCAAGAATCTAAGCCTAAATGACAAAGTCTCCGCAGAAGCTGAATTTGTTTTTGAAACATCAAGTGGCCAGAGACTCGAAAACTTATTTGCCCATTAGTGACTTGTCAGGGCGGTGGATTTTAGTTTGTATGATATTGCTACATCCACCTAAAGTAACGAAAGTTCTTACGTAAGCTTCCTAGTAATTCCCTCTTCGTAGGTGCAGCATTACTCCTAACATTTGTAATATCAGTTTGAAACTTGTAATATTGTTGTGTCCTATTCCTGCGTTTTCAAAGTCCTGTGAATCAAACAGGTCCTGTGTTGGTGATGATGTTGTGCCTCCCATCTTTCACCAATAGCCGTCGGATCTAGATCTGATGCATACAAACCAAGCTTCTCCATTTTTGCAAAAAGATGCCCGCACTTGTTCCCTATTTACAAACAACTCCTTGTCTCTCACAATTAGCCTTATCTCCTCCCCACCACATCTAGAAGGCCATGGAAAAATCTGGCGCGATGGCCGCTGCCGGCGCCGTCCACCCCCAATCTTGGTGTTCCGTGCAATGCACGGGCATCTACGCACGGGAAATTATGTCGAACAGGGATAGTTGTAAGCAGGCTAGCTCTAAAGCCATGATGATAGTGACTGCAGATGGTGAGGCTGACTATGGTATGCCGAACATGGCGCCTATACTCAGGTGTCATCTCCGGCGCAGGGTCTTGTCACTTCACTATGAGGAGCAACACGTAATAATTTGACCAACGGGTAGTACAGTGCTAGTACTCCTACTACATTGGTAGTACTACTACTAGTACTAGTAGCACCACTGTCTGGATTTAGGAGTACTACCACGTCCATCCGGATTTTTGTATTTGACTAGCAATATCTAGTAATGCATGTCACAAAAAATGTACTACTCCCTCTGTAAATAAATACATGGTGTATTGTTTTATTCCTATCGGCGAGAGAACTTAATGTCGTTTTGCTAACTAAACATTGCATGTCATGTTCGGTAGTCTCAAGTCATTGAAAGCATGCACGACCAACATCTCTCATTGGTTGATATGTCATGAAATAAGAAAAAGGAGGGAGTTAATGCACCATGCCTAAGTGTTTTGGGATTATTTGGTTTTCGTAAGGTGACTTACACAACATTTTTGTTTACATGCATTAACATTTTATTAGTTAAATCAAAGGTCAAAACTTGGCGCAAAATGCAAAGGGGACCAATAAAGCAGTAAACATCAAACTTCGCTCGTTTGGCCCCAACTAGAGGTCCGGTGAGATGACTATACTGCACCGGCACGGAGGGGGACGCAACTTCATTGACTTATTGCAACTGCCTTTGGGTGAATGACACATGGGCCCAAGGGGTGGCTGGCCCACCTATCATACAGCCAAAGGCAGGTGCAGTAGAGGGCCGATGAGTAGTACGAAATCTTACGCACCTACACACGCTAACCAAGGGCAAGAGTGATCACTCGAATCACAAGATCATTTGACTAGAAGCTAAGCTAGACCCATGGAGGCGATGAGCGCGAGCATCAGCCGGCTGTGCCAGATGGTCCACGACACCGGCCTGCGGCCCGACACCGAGGAGCATATCTAGGTATTGCTTGAGGCCGCCAAGGCGAGGGCCGCTTGGATGACAGCTTCGTCTCCTTGTTCGACGAGGTCCTCGTTGGTTTCCTCGACAAGTTCACCGTCGTCAAGAAGCTCGCAGACGACTTTGACGTACGCCTCCAGCCGACGCGCCCAGGCTCTGCGATGCCCACCACCCTCAATGGCAACTACGGTGACAACCTCTTCGATGCACTGGTGGCCCTGCGACTGCCCGCCGTCGCACCAGAGAATATCCACCTCGAGGTCGAGCTCGCCGCGCATCGCCTGGCGTAGCAAGACACCATCGACATAATCACCCACGTCAATCGTCCACAAGAGGAGGACGATAGGACGCTGGCCTTCTTGGACCACATGGCAACCTTGGACGGCATTGTTCAGAAGCATGTTGAGCACGCCGCCAATGCCGCTGCTCCTCACACGTCGGTTGGTGACCCGACGCACTAGGGCGTGAGGATGTCGTTGATGGATCCATATGTATTTTTATCTTTCTGTCAAATCCATGTAGTAGTATATGGTACTACTAGTAATTATCTTACCTTTCGCATCAACTTCATAATTTTCGTATGCACTCCATGCATGAACGGCACCAGAACCAAACTTCTCATCACTCTAGGAAAAATCGTTATTTTCTATCTATCAGTCGCACCATGGAGCTGAACCAAATTTTACAAGTTACGAGTTCAAAAGGAAAAGCATGTCGTGTTCGCGTCGCACCCCCACATGGTTGGTCCGGCACGCTGCTCAAGGTGAATGCGTGTGGTGTTGCATTTTCACTTACAAGTGGGGCCGCGATGGCTGAGAAAACAGGAGGGAGAAGAGATGGCTGTAGCACGGACTCCAAGAAAATTGGTGTCGGATGGGACTCATGTGGGTGGCGTGTGTCGTACTGCTAGACGTGAATGCTAGTTATGGCCCATGCCACCCCACTATATCGAGCCTATATCGAGGTACGTAGAACAAATTTCCTGGAGTCCGTTCTCAGCACTCCACTATCTCTTTTCTCAGCCAGCCAGCGGATGCTTGGAGCCCATCGTCTGTTAGCTCACATGCGGTCCCACATGTTAGTGAAAACACAAGAGGACCCACTGAACCTGCACATCTTTCACCTCGACGTGCTGGTGATGAAAAACAAATCCAATAAAGATCTTCGGTGGCCACTTTTGGAGTTACTCAAGAGTAGTAAGATGCTATTTACAGTTTAACCCAAGATGCACATCACGTGGCTTCAACTACCACTCTATTTTCTTGCATGACACGACCTGGATGCTGGATGTCCAACGTGTCGGCAAAAGGAGGAAGAACCCGACCAAATCTTCAGTTGTGGTCTCGGATTAGACTAGTTGTGCTAACTTAAAATTTTTATTGTGTACTCCCTCCGTTCCAAAATACTTGACTTCCATTTGTTCAAAAATGGATGTACCTATATACTAAAACATGTCTAGATACATCTATATTTTGACAAATAGAAGGCATGTATTGTGGAACGGAGGGAGTAGAATGGATGCAAGTTTTTTTATTGGGAAGAAGATTACATCCATATATTGATAGAGCACAATTTAGTAGATGTTCTAGCACTTTTAGCTAGCATAGAGGCTAGAGATGAGACTATTGCACTTGTTGATACTCCTACTAGAATAGAGGCTAGACATGAGACTAGATGCGAGGAAGCAACGTCTACTTATTTACACTCAAAGAAGAAAGAAGCACGCAAGATCGACCCTCCATAGATCAACTTACAGGAGTAGTTATGGAAGTTGAATATATTCTAGAGTAGTAAAATGTATTCTTGTGGTTCTTGTTTTCTTTGGTCTTGCTTTTCTAGTCAAAATTATTGTTGGAGTTCGTGCAAAACGGAGGTCCGTTTGGGGTCGTGCGTTGGAGTTAGCCTTACAAGTGGGACCGCAGTTGAGGAAACCGACTATCGGCAAACCCCCACCTCGCCCGCTGCGTGATGGCTGAAGTTAGAGAAACGACGAGGTTGAACAGAGATTGCTCTAGCACGGACTCCAAGGAATAATATGGTGTCAGATGGATGTCATGGTGGTGGCGTGTGCCGTACTCCTGGACGTGAATGCTTGTTCTGTCCCATGCCACCCTACTACTCCTACTACTTACTATATAGTACTAGCATCAAGGATTCGAGGTGCTGGTTACGTATAGCGAACATATTAACATATGGCTACAGTAAAAACACCCGCCCGACGCGCGAAGCATGTGAAGCTAGTACAAATAGTGTACTACTATTGTTGATTGGCCTCATCTGATAACCTGTTGCAATGCACGTACAATTATGTATTCGGAAAATATATTTTTGCCTCGTCGCACCACTCACTCAGAGAAGCGACTCGAAAGCCATTCATAAATTTAGTAAGTTTATCACAGGCATATCATTTTATTACATACAACAGGTCATCAACCCACATCGACAACGAGGATACATTATAAATACTAAAGTTTTCACCACACAACAAATAACAAGCAATGAAATGAACTTCAACTCAACCATTCCTCAGCATTGGAAACGCTTGCTTTGAACCACAAGTGATTCTCTGGGACGGGTCATCCATTGTCAATCTGGAGACCAACGCAGGACTGATCATCCAGGCTGAAGTGGCAAACTATATCAGTACCATGGTAGGGAACCACCCAAATGTCCGAGGTATAGACACAGTTGCTTCTCATAAATGGTAGTAACGTTGTGTCAACAATAGTTGGATCGCCTTTCACCATCATTGGATAGTTTTGTCCAAGGAAGAGCGAGTTTTCTCCAAGACTATCAATACTGTACCAGGGAGAAGGAGTTGGTGCTAGCACACTAGTATCCATCCCGAATACCATGCAACAGGTGTTGGAATAGGTCCGGAGAGTGCGACCATGGGAGACTACACCTGCTTCCTTAGTAGTAACATCACACACAAGAAGAGGTGATCCATCGGAATTAGTTACCAGGCGCCATAGAGTATATGGGAGCTGCTCGTCCTCATGCTCGTAATCATCACCATCGTCATCTCCCCCTTGGTTATAAATTTTTTCAAGTATAGGTGGTGGAATGTTCATAGGACCTTGGAAACACAAGAACAAGGTTAATTAGTAAAGGGAAACTTGCTAACCCGCATGCATGTGGATGAAACAATTATAATTACGGTGGAAGACAAATGTACCGAAATCATAAGGATTCCATGCAAAAACACTGCCACGAGTGGTGGCAGCAAACACAAGGCCATCGTATTGAATTGCATCACAGTACTCATTCGTGTATAGAAACTGATTTTTGAGCAATATCCATCCAGTCAAACCACGAAGGACGGCAACAAGCTTGTCGAAGATAGCAACAACTTCATAGTTGTTGTAATTCCAAGAGCGATTGGGAACTCGACAAATTGCTATCTTCCATAGAAGATAGTCGCCATGATCGTATTTGAACGTGCGTACAATACCGGTGTGCTCAACCTCTGGGCAGTCTGCTGAGATTTTTGGAAGTGGAACCTGGTCACGAGTGTACACATTCACAAGTTCCCACTCGCAGTTGGACCCAATGTAAACAACCCAATCTCCATTTGCGCCTGCCCAAGCCTTACCCTCAAGCGATGGTATCTTAACATCATACGTATCATTATCAAGCGACATCAACTTGCACAAGGAGAGGGCTCCGTCGTCCCCGCGCCAGTCATCAGGGTCACGACAAAGAAGATAGGGGAGATCAAACCGCTCCTTGACTCTTGGGTTCCTTGTAATGATGTTATTAGTTGAGTCGAGAATGGGCTTGAACGAACCTGCCATGCTAGCCGAGATGATGACGTTGCACCGATCAATGAGTTCCTCCACCACGTCATCTTTCAGATTGGGGCAAGAATAACAGGGTAGATTATGGCCTGTTCCCTCCATGGAGAAGACGATCGAACAATGGAAGAAGAATGGGTGAAGGGCTGAAGGAAAATGGAGGAGGGAGAGGAAGAGTGTGCGATAGTAGTTCCAAATCGAGAAGGATAGGCGAAGAGTCGGTGGATGGTTGCCAATTTGCCACGGTTCACAAAGAGGCGCCCCGGACTACACGTCCGTTCGGAAATACTACTAGTAGAAAAGGACTCGCCGTCATCTCACTGATATGTTGGAACGGGACGACATGTCAACAAAACATGGTGTGTAATTTCTCGTGCAAAATGCGATCTGGCCGCGTTGGCCCGAGGTGCCGCATTAGTTATCGAACTTTATTTTTTTAATGGCGTGCTGTTCAGTTTTGAAGCACGACTAATTGGTACTATATGCAGAGAAAATATAAACTACTCTACCACTACTCCACCTCCAGTACTAGTAGTATAAAAAAGATATATAGGCTGGAGCTTCAGCGCTTTCTTGCTAAGGGCTTCCCACTTGCTTCTCACACTACCACCCTCTCTCCAGATCTAAAAAAGACGTCCTATCTCTCCCTCCTCACCGGTGGTCACAGACCGCCGGGGAAGAAAAGGACGTGTAGCGTTGACACACTCGTCGTCGGCGAGCGAGGTCACGCACTGACGACAAGGCCGTCCTCTCAGACCTAGCGCCCGCGTGGGATGGCCTCAGTCCCCAAGCTCGCTGCCGTAGTGTGTGCGGAGGACGACGACCACAAGCGAAGCCACTTCCCGCCGACCCTTAGGTATGCTACCTCTTTTTGAACCATACCCTTGTTCTATTGCCCCATCTGCCATGTCGTTTCATGTGGATGTTTTTCCACTCCACCATCTTCCCAATTTGCTATCCTCTGCTCTGCTGGCCACGCAGACGAAAACCATAATTTGCACTATTAAAGGAAACCATACTTCATGCAGACTAATCCATGTCTGGGTTGAATAAGGAAAGGAAGGGAGACTGTACTGTCCAAGAGAGTAGGCATCGAACCCGCATCTAGGTTGAAAATGGGAATATCAGTAGCTAAGGAACGAGTCTCGTGTCTCTTGGGAAGAAGGGTAGAAAGGCATGACAACGCAATAGAGAATGACCAGGTCGATCGGTTTGTTGTCCTCACATAGGGAAAATGTGGCTAAAGAGAACAAAAACGGGACGTAATCCACATATGCTGCCTGGATATTTGTTGCTCTTGGCAATCATACCTCCCTCACCACTTTGCATCCGTGGAGGTACATCGTACGGGTGCGCCCACTGTCCGAATGGCCCCCCATGCTCTTATTGCCACTTGTTTTGCTGTTAGTATAACGCCAGCAGTCAAGTCAAGCAATGCTACTGCTAAAGTGATGCCACATTTAACTAATGCCGCTCTCAGTCTAATGCCACCAATAAATTTAAGCAATGCCATTTAATGTCACTGGATTATTTCAGGGTTAGCTGTTGATTGTGGATGTATTAAAGATTTTTTAGCTAAGGCATTCTAATGTTGTTGCACAGCCAGTATACCAATGATGAAACTTGTTACTACCTTCAGATTTTTGCACTGTTAATGCTTATAGATTACATACCTTACTTTCATGAGATAAGTTTATTTTTTTGTATAGTGTCAACAAAATGCCAAGGCGCTGATGTCATTTTATTTTGGTTAAACTGCACAAAAAATTATGAAGACAAGAGGAAAGGTCAAGAGTGGGCACCTCCTCCTCCGACTGTTCTCTTGATTCGCTCGATCAAGTTTTTATGTTTGATAAATTATCAAGATTGGGATAGCAATTTTTAAGGTCCCCCCGAGTTTGAAATGATATTTACCTTGGAGGTACATGGTTTGCAATTTTTTTTATATTGTCATTAGTTAATAATGCTAGTTACCTTCAGACTTTTGTATTTGGTTTAATGCTCATGCACAACTAGTATACCAATGGTGAAACTTATTACCTTTACATTTTGTATTGTTAATTCTTATAGAAATCTTCCAGTGCTAGAGTTTATTGAAATATGTTCAGTAAAACCATTGTACTGTACCCTGTAATAAACTAACTACTCTACTATTGCACTAGCCACTGGATTAGTGTATATTTGTAGTATTCGAATGGTGTTGCATTAGCGTATGGACATAAATAAAGTGTGGCAAGCTTTCCCAGATATGTGCTCAAGAAAACTACTACCTGTTTTTCTAAATACTAGACGTTTGGGTACTTTAAATTGAACCGCGAAAACATCTTATATTAAGGAACAGAGGGTGTAGAGTTTACTCAAATTATCCCAGTAAAGCTAGTCACACCTTTGTTAAAATTAATGTTCATTATGTTATTAGAGGAGGCCTGTATGTTTGTCTCTAATGCCTGTCGACTACATACCTGACATCATGATGTAATGTTAAGTCATTTCCTTTTGTACAGTGTCACTGAATTGTCAAGGCGGTGATGGCATTTTATTTTAGTTGAACTGCACAAAATATGCATAAAAGAAGAGGAAAGGTCAGGAATGGCTCAAATTTTCAGAAAAAACTGTGTATGCCTTCCTGACATCAGCCAATGTTGCTTTATTTATTCCTTCAAACAGGTGGTTAGAAATAGTCTTGCTACCTTTTCCCATTAAGAAATTGGAATGCTTATATTTGTGAGTCTATGCTTCAACTAGTGCCACTTTTATAGTAAGCACACTTTCAATATCTATGCAAACAGGGATGCTCGATTTTAGTGGAACTGCACAAAAAGTCCAACTGGTTCAACATTAGGAGCATGTTTGTTTTCCAAACCTTTATATCCAATTGGTGGCACTATGAGCTGTTCATTACGAAGGTACATGGTTTGCTACTATCTTGCAACTCTTTTTGTACTGTCATTAGATAGTAATACTAGTGGTTTGCATGTGAATTTATTGGCAGGGTGGACCTACATTGGAGGTGCAGGACATGATTCAATGATTGGATGGTCAATTTTGGTTGTATCGATTTCACCTCTTCCATCACTTCGAACATGGATATCCTTGGTTTGATGAAGAATAGGCGCTATATTTATGCTCTGAACCAGCAAATCAATTCAGTATGAAATTGTCCAGGGAAAAACATAACTGTATCAGATTGTCCAGTGCAGAACATGACAGATGCTAAGCAGAAGAGACATGTTTAAACCGAAAATACATGGTGCGGTATATGTTTACTAGCTGCTTGATATTTGTGCAGACAGAGATGTCTGCCCGTTGCTATTTGGCAAACAAACAAAGTGTCCGCAATTTTGGTTAAACTGCACAAGAGAAGAGTATAGTCACTGCATGCAGTGCCATTTGAAAATAGACACAAAAAGATTGGATAGTCACTTCATGGACTGCAGAAAAGTACTACTGTACTATTTATTGGCCAACACTAGGTGCTTCATTGCTTTGGTCCGATTATACAATGGGCATCATTTTGCCTAAGTTAAAGTTTGTATTCCGAAAATAGTCTCGCGGTGTGATCGAGAGAAGACCAAATCATATTGCAGTGGATGTTCCTCCATCATGTGTGGTTCATTCTCATGGTTCCAGCTGTTGGTGAAACCACTTACGTTTGCAAGAGGAATTGTAGACTTCACAAACAAATTTGTCTTTCAGTCTGTACTGAATGTTGGCCAAGAGAAGCATCCATGTTAGTAGGAAGAACAGATGTTTTTTCTAGATCTTTGCTTTTGGAGCTACATATTTGTATATGATCTGTGAATCATTGAGATGCATTAACATGTTGATCTTATGTATGGGAATCGTACTAGTTAGTTTTAGTTGCAACGCAAGATCCAAAGTGGCTGATCTTTGCTTCTGGAGCTACATATTTGTATATGATCTGTGAATCATTAAGATGCATTAACAGTTACTTATTTCTGTTTGCTCAATGTTTACAAGTTACTGATCGATCACTAGCTAGCCTACTAATGCGCTCCTGGCAGTTTTATTTGCGACGCAAGATATGAAGTGGCAGTTTTTTGAATAAAAATGCCTACCTCTGAAGAAACTGACAAGCTACACTATCCTACCTACTCGATCCTACATGGATAAATAGCAGATCACGCATGTACTACCTCCTTTCCAGTTTGCAGGGCTCAATTCAAGAAACGTCCTACTCGATCCTACACGAATAAATAGCGGACCACACACGTACTAGTACCTCCTTTCCGGTTTGCAGGGCTTAATTCAAACCTCTCACCAACCAAGGTACTTCCTCCGTCCAGGTTTATTAGTCCCGTGAGCAAAGCAGCAAGACCAAGGCATGGCAATAATTAACGGCATGCAGAAGTTTAAGCCTAATTAATTCTAGCGAGTTAAGTGGCTGCATGTGTGCCCTCGGCTGTGACTCATAGCATGCTGCTCCGTGTACTGGCTGCGAGCGATTCTGAGTGCCTGCATGCAGCTGGCCGTAATTAAGGCAGCTAACTGATGCGAAAAAAGATGCGCTTTAATTGTTGCGGGCTTTTTAAATCTGTGGAATCATTATTGACAAGGAGGGAGATGATTCGAGTGCACTCGTTTGACCGCCATGCCGGCGTGCGATCCAGACGGGATGGGACGACACAATCATAATTTTAGTTTCTCTAGTTTTCCACGGCAAGCTGGCGCGCTAAGCCATTATGCATTGAATTCCGATGACCGTCACGCTACCTTCCGCCTATAAGTACTGTTTCTCGGCCTTCTCCGGTGGTACCGTGACCCAACTCGCCATATCCTCATAAGCCCCCACTGGCCCGACATCACTCGCCACGTCCGCCATGCCCCTGCCCATCCGCGGTAGGCGACGCTGGAGGCGGTCACCGCCGGAACTAGTGTTCGGTTTTTCACCGGAAGGCAGACAGAGGGAGGAGGCATTCTATCTGTCTTTAGATGGCAATGCAGAGATCGAGGAGTTGTTGGAGCATGACTGCCTGGCGGAGGAGCAGGAGTTGTTGGAGCGCGACCGCCTGGCGGAGGAGCGGCGTATCGCCGATTTGCGCCGCCAGCGGGACATGGAGCAGCAGTGCACCAACGCTTTGAGTCGCGAGCAGAGCGCCCGCAATTGGCGGACTACGTGGAGGCTGGCGCCCGACAAATAGCCCTGGAGGCTGTCGGGCACGCACGCGTTCGTGACGCCGATTTTTACTACCAGCTTGTCAAGTGGGTTTCCCGCTTGGAAGCCGAAGCTTCGGTGGACCACGCCGGCATGAAAAGGGCCAACGCGCGTGAGCAACGCACCCTATTGCACCTCTTGCAAGTCCGAGGCGAGGCACAGGATGCCGGTGCCGGTGTTTAGCGTGTACCACAGATGGCGGTCGGCATCGTCTAGTTAGCTAAGAGTAAGTTAGTACTTGTACGCTCCTAGAGTGTTAGTGGGAGTAGATAGTTAACTTGGCTATGATGGTTGTCAACATGGAAGTTCAGTACTCAATATGTGGATCCGACCTGTTACTTTGCTCTGAATGTTGAACTTCCCGTTTGAACGTACGGAATGGGCTGTTACTTTTTTAAATGGGTTGTATTTGTCCTCCACGGGTTTAGAGGCTGACTTGTGGGCCTACCAAGTTGACGTGTACACAATCAGGAGATGATTGTACATGGAGAGGATGACAGCAGGGACCCGCCAAGGTCATGGCAGTACGCAAGCAAGTGCCTCATTATTTCAAGCCAATAAAAAATGGCTCCTCCTAGTGGATTTCTGACATCTGGGTCCCATGCCATTGTCAACGTAGTCAATAAACGAGAGAATTGCACAACGAGCGGCTGAAACCAGGGACCCAGCAGCTTGCCCAGTTATTTTTGTTTTGGGTTAATTTGATAAATGCCACTCCAAATCTGGTGTATCCGAGAAATGCCACTACAATTCCCAAACTTTGAAAAATGCCATTTCATGCCATTTCTAGTGGCATTTTTCGAAGTCTGGAGTGGAATTTTTTAAAGTTTGCAAACTGCAGTGGCGTTTTTCAAAGTTTGCAAAAATTGCAGTGGCATTTTTCAAAGTTCGGAAATTGCAGTGGCATTTTTATGAATCACCACAATTGGAGTAGTATTTATCTAATTTGTTTTTGACACGGAAGCAGAGTGTCAACTGGGCTGTGCGGGACACTCTGGCCTGTCTAGACAACCTT
This sequence comes from Triticum dicoccoides, assembly GCF_002162155.2. NCBI lineage: Eukaryota > Viridiplantae > Streptophyta > Magnoliopsida > Poales > Poaceae > Triticum > Triticum dicoccoides. The sequence continues at coordinate 402,369,480 of NC_041381.1, read as the reverse complement.
TTCTTTTATGTTTACCACAGTCCAGCCCGGTAGTTTTTTTTCTTTCTGAAAATGGCTAGCCCAGTTTTTTTGTGATTTGTCAAGTAAGTCGCTTTATCAGGCCTGTTGGGCAGGAAATCTTTCAAGACGAGGAGAGCTTCATTCGGCTGGCCGAGAAAATGGCCTATCAGTAATGAGAAATGGGCTGTACATTTTTAAAACACATCAAACCGACAATTAGTTTCAAATATCTTTTTTTCTTTTCGAGATTTTAAATTGCTTTGATTTTAATGCGTGGAAAATTTATTGGATTTTATATTGATATACATTTGTTTTTAAAATCAGTTTGAATGTGACTCAAAATTTCGGGATTAAAAACAGTTCAGACCGCACCAACATATGCAAAATTTCGTCTAATTTTTTAACCGTGGCCACAATATGGGCTGTAATGCTAACAAAAAGAATATGGGCTCCAAAAAAACCCTTAAGAATTAGCAAATGGGCTGTAAATTATTTGAAATAATGGCAGATGGCATGTATGCTGTTTTCCATAGATTTGAGGCTTTCCTAGAAAAAGGTTAACGCACAAGCAGTGACTGTTGGATGTCCATCCAACGGTTGTCATGCTTCTTCAATCTCTGCTCTTCCTGCTCCAGCCGCTCAAACAAGCGCCGGTGGGACTGCCTGCTCCCTCCTCCCCGCGGTCGGCTGTGCTGCCGCGCAGGCCTCATCGCCCCACCGTACTCCCATCGTTGGCCTAGCCATCCCTCTACTCACCCACGGTCCCACACCTGCTGTTATTCTCCGGCGATGGCAGATGAACCAGTAAACCCTTGTACAGTCGTACTCCCCTCCATGTGGGAAACAACTGTCGAGTCTTCCCTGGCTCTGTGTCGTTCCCTTCCTAGGCCTTGCCGTCGTCCACTGCCTTGGTGCTCTCGGCGTGGCGTGGTCAACATGGTCAACGACCGACATGCATCTGAAGTGGACTATACGTGGAGAGGCTGACAGATGGGTCCACGGCCGCACGCAAGGAAATGCCTCCTTATTACACGCAAAATAATGATTCCTCCACCTGACATTTGGGACCCACCGAAAGGGCCTCAGTATTTCGCGAAAAAACATTACCGCCACTGACAGCTCGGACCCACCAGCTATATCTTCGCACGCAAGGAAGTGCCTCCTTATTACGCAAAAAAAATGAATACTCCCCTTGCTAGCTGGGACCCAGTATAGTGGGCCTACTAAGTTGACGGGGACGAAGGGCTTTGTCAACTTAGTCAATATGCACGATTCTAGCTCGACTGACCTTATGATGTCCATCCAACGGCCATAGTGCTTCTTCAACCTCTAGTCTTCTTGCTCCAGCCGCCCAAAGCAGCGCCGGTCGTGCCGCCTGCTCCTGCCTCCCGTGGCCGGCTGTGCTTCCGTGGAGGCCTCACCGCCCCCATACTACTCCCACCGCTGGCCAGGCCATCCCTCCACTCCACTCACCGACACCCCCTGTTATTCTGCTGCGACAGCAGCGCAGCCGAACCAGTGAACCCACGTACTCCTCTCCGTGTGGGATCCACTGCCGCGTCTTCCCCGGCTTCGTGTCGTCCCCTTCCTAGGCCTCACCATCATCCACCGCCGTGGTGCTCTCGGCGCAGCATGGTCAATGTGGTCAAAGACCGAATTCCATTGGAAGAGTACTGTACATGGAGAGGCTGACAGCTGGGTCCACGGCACCTGCAGGAAGTGCCTCCTTATTACGCGGAAAATAATTATTCCTCCACCTGACAGCAGTGACCCACCGGACGGGCCACCAGTATTTCACGAAAAAAAGTTTCCCCCTAACTGCTGGGACCCATCGGAGGGTCCACCGTATTTCACGAAAAAAATGTTTTCCCCTGACTGCTGGGACCCACCGGACGGACTACCGTATTTCACAAAATAACATTCCCCCCGCTGTCAGCTCGGACCCACCGGAAGTGCCTCCCTATTACGCACAAAAAAATACTCCCCTGCTAGTTGGGACCCACCATGGTGGGAGGCTGACTTGTGGGCCTACTAAGTTGACTGGGACGGGGGCCTTTGTCAACTTTAGTCAATATGAATGATTCTAGCTCCAGTGACCGTACGATGTCCATTCAACGACCGTAGTGCTTCTTCAACATCTCGTCTTCTTGCTCCAGCCGCCCAAAGCAGCGCCAGTCGTGCTGCATGCTCCTGCCTCCCGTGGCCGGCTGTGATGCCGCGGAGGCCTCACCGCCTCCTACTACTCCCATCGCTGGCCAGGCCATCTTTCTGCTCACCCACACCCCCTGTTATTCTGTGGTGACGACAGCCTCACACCGTAGCCGGACCAGTGGACCCTCGTACTCCTCTTCATGTGGGCATCCACTGCCGCGTCTTCCCTGGTTCCGCGTCGTCCCCTTCATAGGCCTCGCAATCGTCTACTACCCTGGTGCTCTCGGTGCGGCGTGGTCAACATGGTCAAGGAACGACTTCCATCGGACGTGGACTGTACGTGGAGAGGCTGACAGCTGGGTCCACGGCCGCAGCAAGGAAGTGCCTCCTTATTACACGAAAAATAATGATACCTCCACCTGACAGCAGGGACACATCAGACGGGCCACTGTATTTCATGAAAAAAATGATTCCCCCCTGACTGCTGGGACCCACCAGCTACATCTTCTGATGCAAGGAAGTGCGTCCGAAAAAAAATGATTCACCCCCTGACTACTAGGACCCACCGGCTACATCTTCGCATGCAAGGAAGTGCCTAACAGTCGGGACCCACCTGGTCGAAGCGTACATAGCGTTGTCATTCTGGTCGCGAACGTGTACGTACATATTGGTGGATGTAGAGGCACGCACGTGTCGTAGTAGAGGCGCGCACGTGTCGTAGGAGAGGCGCGCACATAGCATATACACGTACATACAACGACCAGTGTGCAAGAAAGAAAATACTGCCACGTATGTGTAGATACGGGCGGAGTCTCGAACGCCTACTCGCACATACATACGGCCAGGGCTCGTGTACATGGCTGGGTCGGAACGGAGAAACATCGTCGTCGTCGTGTTCATGGGGAGCTAACCGGCTGGGTCGGAATGGAATGCGTCGCCGTGTTCATCAGGAGGGCTTGGACGGAAAAAGCAATGGAAATGAGGCCTGGCGTACCGCAGAACGGAGGAAACGGCCTTGTGGTCAACCGGACACGTTCGAAACGGGATCCTGTTCATCGGGAGGGGTCTGGCGTACCGCAAAATGGAGGAAACGGACCTCCTACGGTCGAAACGGGGGTCCTGTTGATCGGGAGGGGTGTGGCGTATCGCAAAACAGACGAAACGGACTTGTGTTGGAGCGCTACGGTCGAAACGGGAGTCCTGTTGATCGGGAGGAGTGTTGCGTACCGCAAAACGGACGAAACAGACTTGTGTTGGAGTGCTACGGTCGAAACGGGGGTCCTGTTCATCGGGAGGGCTGTGGCGTACCGCAAAACGGGACTCCACGGGATACTGTTCATCCCCACCATCGACCTCCTCCAGCCTCCACGGGCTACCGTCGACCTCCTACAGCCTCCATGGGCTCCTTTTCATCCACCCTCCACCGCGCACTACTCCACCGGCTACTGTTCAACCACCCCTCCACGGGCACCCCTCCATCATCTACTGTTCATCCAGCCCTCCACGGGGTCATCCTGTTCATCCAGCCCTCCACGGGGTCCTGTTCATCCAGCCCCAACCGGCTCGATCGAGGCAACGCCATGGGGTCCTGTTCATCCACCCCCACCACTCACTGTTCATACAACCCCCCCCCCTCCCGCAACGCTCACTGTTC
>NC_041381.1:402364194-402365399 GCF_002162155.2 Triticum dicoccoides | reverse complement strand
TCCAGAGAGGCAGCATCGATCGGTTTCAGCTAGCAGCAGTAGCGAAGGAATTGCTCGATCGGGTTCAGTTAACAACCATCGATCGATTGCTCGGGTTCAGTAACACGTAGCCTGCAGTGCAATCGCTCGGGTTCAGTTAGAGCCCAACGCCTAGCTCGGGTTCAGTTAGAGCCAACGCCTCGCACGCACGCGCGTACGTGTACGAGAGAAACACGCATCGCTTGGCCCCCGACCACCCACTGTAATCGGGAACTCCCCGAAATTTTGCTCGCCTTTGCTTCTACCAAGGTTTTTTCCGTCATGGACGGCCCAAAGAATGTCATGCAGCTGCGTCTCCGGCCCACCCTGGACGAAAAGCCAATTTTATGTCATGATTTTTTGTCATAGAAGTAGGAGCCCACCACATCTATGATGATATCGGGTTTTGTCACAATTGTTGTCATAGAAGTGTCATATGTATGATAGAAAAAAGTTTCGTTCGGCCCAAAATGTCATGGATGTGTCTTTTTTTTCCAGTGCCTGCAACTGTTGTTGTAGTAAACCGTGAGCCATGAGGACTCAGCAATCCCATTACCATGGGTATCAAGACTAGCAAAGCTTAATGGGCATGGAATGGATAAGTGGTGAGGTTGCAGCAAGCGACTAAGCAATGTATGGTGGCTAACATACGAGTACAAGAATAAGATGAGAAGCTACACAAACGGTCGCAAACTAGTAATGATCCCTAAGTGATCCTGAACTACTTACGTTCAAACATAACCCCACCGTGTTCTCTTCTCGACCATCTCAAAAAGAGATAGTCACGGTTACGCACGCGGTTGGTGTATTTTAATTCGAATCTGGTGTCAAGTTCTCTACAACCAGACATTAAAAATTCCCATCTACCACATAACCGCGGGCACGACTTTCGAAAGTTTAAACCCTGCAGGGGTGTCCCAACTTAGCCCATTATAAGCTCACGATCTGCAGAGACAATCCTCCATCACGGGACATCCGATCAGACTCAGGGTCCCGGGGCACAAGACATTTCGACAATGGTAAAACAAGTCCAGCAAAGCCTCCCGGTGTGTCGACACCCTGATAGTAGCCGCGTGTATCTCGTCTCAGGCCACGTCCGGATAGGTCAGCCTATGAGTAAAACCAGATCCTCGGGTTGCCCCGCGGTGGCCCTACAGTCTGCCAGTTTGGGACCAACACCATCAGCG
>NC_041381.1:402272348-402363938 GCF_002162155.2 Triticum dicoccoides | reverse complement strand
AAATCCTCGGGTTCATGACGCCCTATGCAAATTTATTATTTAGTTTAAGTATTATTATGGCAAATGTTAAAACCAATGTTGGGCCTTGCTGGAAGAGTTTTATTCAAAGCAAACTGTCAGGAGGGCCACATACCCCTCACCGTGTTAGGGACGCAAAATCAAGGAACATAACACCGGTATGAGGGAAACTAGGGCGTCAAGAGTGGAACAAATCACGAGGCATAAGGCCGAGCCTTCCACCCTTTACCAAGTATATAGATGCATTAATTAAATAAGAGATATTGTGATATCCCAACATAACCAGGTTCCAACATGGAGCAATCTTCAACTTCACCTGCAACTAACAACGCTATAGTAGACTAAGGCATAGCCTAGTGGTAGGAAGGGGCTGATGCCTTCCCACCCACCCAGGTTCAAGGCACGGTGCTTGCAATTTGGGTTTGTTGCACCAATTATACTATAGGGGGTTCCCTTACAGTCTTTCTGTCAAAAAAAAAACTAACAACGCTATAAGAGGGGCTGAGCAAAAGCGGTAATGTAGCCAAACAACGGTTCGCTAGCAAGGGTGAAAAGGTTATAGGCTGACATGTCAATTTAGGAGGCTTGATAAGCAAGTGATAGGTAGCGCAGCATAGCGATAGAACGAATCAACTAGCATAGCAATGATAGTAGTGAGCTCCAGGGTAACGGTCATCTTGCCTGAAATCCCACTAGGAAGAACAACGAGTCCATGAAGAAGACGAACGGGCGAAGACGAACCAAGCGTAGACGAACGAATCCTCACGATCGCAACGAAACATGAACTATCGAGAAGAAGCACAACCGGAAAGAAGCAAACAACATGGTAAAAACACAACTCATAAACATGACATGATGCACAACCAAGCATGATGCATGACAAGGCTATATGATGCTACTCATGGCAAGAGATGAAGCATACAAGAATAACACATCAAGGTAAGTTTAAATGAGGCCAGAAACAACATATAACAAATCCGGTAAGTCTTCATATGCAAATTTCGAAATTGGTCCAGATTTGAACAAACATTAAGTTGAAGTTGTTAAACAGCAAGTTAAAGAGCACCATGATGATCTACATGACATTCTAGACAAGTTACATATAAGGTTCATTTAGTTCGGAGCTACGGCCTAGAAGATATGAGCAAAACAAGTCACCCATGACATTGATGCAATATGCATCCAAACATCAAGCAAACTACATCAAAAAAAGGATGCAACTTTTAGTTCATTTAGTCCCATATAGAGCATGCTCAAGACGGAGAAACGGTGCATCACACACTCCAAACAAGATATAACAACAATCAGCCCAAAACAGCAAGTAGGCACTTTGTAAACATCAAGACTACATGCTACAGGAATCTTATGAGCACAAATTTGACATACATTTCATGCACGGATAACATACTTCAAATATCATTAAGGTTCAGGTTCATAGGCATCAAGATTAAACCAAGATGATCAATGCAAAATGCAACTTTCTAACACAGGAGCATATACATGAGCAGAGTTAATATGATGGCAACTTGAGAGCAAGAAAGAGACAAGCTACGACAAGTTTATATAGCAACCAGGGGCATGTCATCAAAGTAAACATAATAAAGAGCAAATAACATCATGGAATCATATATATTTGACTAATAGATTAGTAGGAACCAACATGACAAGATTGAATGTTGAAACTGTTTCAACAAGTGTAAAATAACAACATTATGATAGCATGTTTGGAAGCATGGAACAGAGGCAAATGATATCCAAAATGAACAACCATGGAATTAGAACAAAATATTCATATCATTCTTCAAAACATGTAATTGTAGAATCTCGATAAGAGGCATGTAACACTCAACAACAAGCTCACAGCGAGGCATCATGAAGTTAACAGAAATCAGGAACATTATATAAGCGTGTTCATGGCAAAGAAAACATATACTACATGACATATATAGGGCATCAAAAGCCATTGCATGATAGATCATAATATATACATCAAAACATGTAAACTAAGCATCTCCAGAATATACATGGATTAATTCGTAGCATCAAACAAACATGGCATCATGATATTATAGATTCAGCATTGACAGAAAGTCAACAGCAAGTAGCCCACTTCACAAGTCTGATGCACTCCCTACATGGCATATAAAAATACATGTATTGCACAACTGTAAATATGGCATGAAAATGCTCCTAAAACATATAGACATCATACTCATAGGATGCACACACAAAATGCAACAAAAATAACAATCAGCAAGTTACAACAGTTTTCAGCAGTTAACAGCTACATGCACTTCTGCAACAGGGATTAATATATCAAGATTCAACCTAACGTCAATGGAGAGCAGACCAACACGTAGATAATGAAGAGCAGAACATGTGCATATCAAGATCATCATTATAGGATGAACAGGGACCAAGTTGTGGCACTCACAACACAGCTATATGATGTTAACAATCAGCAGATTATAGCAGTTTATATCAATTAGCAGTTTTGCAACGACGGTTAAGGCATCAAGATGAATCCTAACATGCATGCAAACTACTCCATCATGAAGAGCACTCTGAGATGAACATTTTAAGTTATCATACACACAAATCGGAGCAACATGCATCAAGTTATAGCAGGTCAAACATATGCACATGATGTTGAAAATCTGGGACTTAGAAGAAAATCACCTCGCGGGAAAACTAGACGGAGGGGTTCGGGACGGAGAGATCCGGGACGAGGCGTGTGTTGGTTGGTGGGCCTGGTGGATCTGGTCCACCCGACCAGATCCGGAGTGGGTCAGGTCTGGCGACGCCGAGGTGGCTGGAGATGTGGGAGACGGCGGCGGAGGGGCGAATCCGGCGGCGGGGTCACGGGGCCGCGAGGCGGCGGCATGGGAGGCGAGGCGCAACGGCGGGCGGCAGGGCACGTGACGCGGAGCGTGCGGGCCCGGTGTGTCCCGGGGCGGGCCGGCCGTGGGCTCGCAGGCCGCGGCTGCGGGGCGCGGGCGAGATGGCGGCGGAGGACACGTGGCGGGCAGGGATTGGGCAGAGCAGGTGGTGGACATGTCCGGCGGTGAGGGGGAATTTGTCCGGTGACGCGAGGAGGAGGGAGACTAGGGTTTGCCCAAGAATTTCGGAGAGGGGGGGCATATTTATAGGTAGAGGGAGCTAGGAGAGTCGAAATGAGGAGCGGTTTTCGCCCACACGATCATGATTTAACGGCGGAGAGCATGGAGGGGGTTTAGATGGGCTAGGTGGGCTGTTTGGAAGGGTGCTGGGCTGCAAGACAAAAGGGGATTTTGCGGTTACACAGTTAACCGTTGGGGCATCGAACGGCCTCCAAATGGAATGAAATTTGACAGGCGGTCTACCGATGATATACCAAGGCCACTCGGCAAATCTCGGCCCATTCCGAGACCATTTTTTGGCGACTCACAAAACAAGATCTGAGAGGTGCGACGGGTGCGTGCGAGTGTGTCCGGGCTTAGAACGGACAATGGAGAGAACCGGGGAAACCAGAATGGATGCAAGTTTTGAAAAACTTGCAGATGAAATATAGATGATGACATGGCAAAAGGCAACACGCAAGAAAATGACAAGGCAACAACAACGAATAACTAGAGGACACCTGGCGCATCAGATCTGGGGCGTTACAACTCTCCTCCACTAACAAGAGATCTCGTCCCGAGATCTTAGGAACGAGACGAAAGGGAAAGAGGAAGAGGTGAAGTGAGAACGCGAGAGAGAAGATGAACAAGCTCACGAGCACTCGGGTAGAAAAGAGGAACGATGAATATGACGAGAATCAAAAGCTCACGAAATAAGATAGACTCTGAAACCACTCCGGTTGGAATAAGATAGAAAAGGAATAAGAATGAAAATTATTCCGGCAGCACTCCGGCTGAAAATGGAAGGAATAGAACAAGAACTTCACAAGATGGGATGACACTTGACGAGATAAGCAATGCAATACCTCCGGAAGAATTGAAAGAATCCCACGTGGAAAGAACGGATGAGAGAACAACAATTTCCACCACGAGTGCTTTATATGCTAACAAAGGAAATGGAATCTTGAACGAACCACCATAAGAATTTGAAAATGATTGATGAAAGAGAATGAATTTTTGGGAAGAATTAGAAGAAGAAATATGCTTGAGGGGATTTAGATGCAAAAGAACGAAGAGATAATGAGCTGATTAAAGATTACTTGACAGATGTGTTGGGATGTTTGGAAAACGACAGCTGGAACATGAGGACGAAGAATTCTTCTGGAATGATGCCTCCGGTGAAACGAAACAGAAAACAACTCCTGACATACTCCGGATGGGTAAGAAAAGAATATCTGACAATTGGAATAATTCGAGAGGGTAACATGAAGCTAGAACCACGAATCTTCGAGAGAACGGACAAGATTTAGAGGAAAAACTCTTCTTCAATCTTCAAATGATGATGAGAACACTACCGGGAGAATGGGAAGCGAAGAGGCTGAGCCAACAATGAAATGATTTGAAATCGATCTTGGAAAAGCATCTGACTGATGAAATTCATTCTGACGTCAAACTCCTAAAAGGATTATGAATCGCTCCGGAATAATTAGAAGAGTCAGGTAAGATCCTAGGAAAAGACATGTGGGTTAGGGCCCACTAAAAAGAAAACACCATTGAAAAGGATTGCAGAATAGATGATGCATCGGAACAATTGAAATTTTTGAATGAGGTGACAACCTCGAATTAATTGGAACACCGACGTATCTCCTAAGATGTCTTGAGCACTCCGAAAGGATAAACTGGCAAGAGGCGAACGCGCAAGAGGAAACATTTGAGCCATTAGAAAGAATATGATCAACACCGAAAATTGGAATTGAATCCACCGGAAAAGAAACAGATGAAGAAAGACGAACTAGACAAGAAATCACTGGTTGAAACAATTGACAAAAGACTTAAGAGACTCCGCACGAATGAAGTTGATGCTCGAAAGAGACTCATGCTCCGGGAAGAAAAAGGGGTGGGAGGGCGGGAAAAAAAAGCAACTTGGAAGGGAGAACCGACGAATAGCTTGAAGAGAAAACACCGGTTGAAACAATTGAGGAAAGAATGGAAAGGCTTCGCACGAGTAGGATGGATACTCGATTACGGACTCCGGCTTCGAGAATAAAAAGGGTGGGCTGGTGGGAAAAAGAAAAACAACTGAGGATTGAACTTGGCAAAGGTGAAGAGGCTTGAGTCAACTTGACGAGAAATGCACCAGATGAAAAGAGCTGAGAACCAACAACAAAAACTAACCGCGTGATCCTAAAGAAAATTTAAGGGGAAGAGGAGCAAGTCAAAACACCTACATCAAGATTCCTCACTAGAGCGACGAAGGGGCTGAGGAGTAAAAAGAATTCCTACTCTCCGATATAACTAGACTCCGAAAATAGTTTTCTTCTAGACTCAACAACGGCCAACTACGAACAATCAAGGGGGCTCCTATGGCCGGTCGAGGCTCTGATACCAACTTGTCACGCCCAATATGCGACCCTATCCTAAAGGAACTCGAAGGTCCCACCAAGGATAGAAGCGCATATTGGAGACGCTTTTGCAAGGTGGATATCATTACATCATACCATTACATAATAGTTGGGGATACATACAAAAGGCATACAATGCCACATGAAAACAACAACATCATACATAAGAGCAACATCCGACTACGGATGAAACACAAACATAAACTCAAACGACATCCACCCTGCTAGCCTAGGCTGCCGACCAGGAACCTATCCCCCGAACAAAGAAGAAGCTGAGGAAGAACTTCTAAACAAGCAAACATTGCTCTCACGTCATCATCATCGCATTACCTATACCTACAACTGTTGTTGTAGTAAACTGTGGTCCACGAGGACTCAGCAATCCCATTACCATGGGTATCAAGACTAGCAAAGCTTAATGGGTATGGAATGGATAAGTGGTGAGGTTGCAGCAAGCGACTAAGCAATGTATGGTGGCTAACTTTCGAGTACAAGAATAAGATGAGAAGCTACGCAAATGTTCGCAAACTAGTAATGATCACTAAGTGATCCTGAACTACTTACGTTCAAACATAACCCCACCGTGTTCTCTTCTCGACCATCTCGAAAAGAAACCGTCATGGTTATGCACGTGGTTGGTGTATTTTAATTCGAATTTGGTGTCAAGTTCTCTACAACCAGACATTAAAAATTCCCATCTACCACATAACCGCGGGCACGACTTTCGAAAGTTTAAACCCTGCAGGGGTGTCCCAACTTAGCCCATTATAAGCTCACGGTCCGCGGAGACAATCCTCCATCGCGGGACATCCGAGCAGACTCAGGGTCCCGGTGCACAAGACATTTCGACAATGGTAAAACAAGTCTAGCAAAGCCTCTCGGCGTGTCTACACCCTGATAGTAGCCACGCGTATCTCGTCTCAGGACACGCCCGGATAGGTCAGCCTACGAGTAAAACCAGATCCTCGGGTTGCCCCGTGGTGGCCCTGCAGTCTGCCCGTTTGGGACCAACACCATCAGCGATGCCCCCCTGCGACGTAGAAAAATCCTCGGGTTCATGATGCCCTATGCAAATTTATTATTTAGTTTAAGTATTATTATGGAAAATGATAAAACCAATGTTGGGCCTTGCTGGAAGAGTTTTATTCAAAGCGAACTGTCAAGAGGGCCCCATACCCTTCACTGTGTTAGGGACGCAAAATCAAGGAACATAACACCGGTATGACGGAAACTAGGGCGGCAAGAGTGGAACAAAACACCAGGCATAAGGCTGAGCCTTCCACCCTTTACCAAGTATATAGATGCATTAATTAAATAAGAGATATTGTGATATCCCAACATAACCATGTTCCAACATGGAGAAATCTTCAACTTCACCTGCAACTAACAACGCTATAAGAGGGGCTGAGCAAAAGCGGTAACATAGCCAAACAACAGTTTGCTAGGAAGGGTGAAAGGGTTATAGGCTGACATGGCAATTTGGGAGGCTTGATAAGCAAGTGATAGGTAGCACAGCATAGCGATAGAACGAAGCAACTAGCATAACAATGATAGTAGTGAGATCCAGGGTAACGGTCATCTTGCTTGAAATCCCGCTAGGAAGAACAACGAGTCAATGAAGAAGACGAACGAGCAAAGACGAACCTAGCATAGACAAACGAATCCTCACGATCGCAACGAAACAGGAACAATCGAGTAGAAGCACAACCGGAAAGAAGCAAACAACATGGTAAACACACAACACATAAACATGACATGATGCACAACCAAGCATGATGCATGACAAGGCTATATGATGCTACTCGTGGCAAGAGATGAAGCATACAAGAATAACACATCAAGGTAAGTTTAAATGAGGCCGGAAACAACATATAACAAATCCGGTAAGTCATCATATGCAAATTCCTAAATTGGTCCAGATCTGAACAAACATTAAGTTGAAGTTTTTGAACAGCAAGTTAAAGAGCACCATGATGGTCTACATGAAATTCTAGACAAGTTACATATAAGGTTCATTTAGTTCGGAGCTACGGCCTAGAAGATATGAGCAAAACAAGTCACCCATGACATTGGTGAAAAATACATCCAAACATCAAGAAAACACTTGAAAACAAGGATGCAACATGATAATATGAAACTACATGCAATTCTAAGCAAGTTCCATATAGACATGCTTAAAACAGAGCAACGGTGCAACACATACACTCCAAACAAGATATAACAACAATCTGCCCAAAACAGCAAGTAGGCACTTTGCAAACATCAAAAGAACATGCTACAGGAATCTTATGAGCACAAATTTGACATACAATTCATGTACAGATAACATACTTCAAATATCATTAAGGTTCAGGTTCATAGGCATCAAGATTAAACCAAGATGATCTATGCAATATGCAACTTTCTAACACATGAGCATATATATGAGCAGAGTTAATATGATGGCAACTTGAGAGCAAGAAAGAGACAAGCTACAGCAAGTTTATATGGCAACCAGGGGCATGTCATCAAATTACACATAACAAAGAGAAAATAACATCCTGGCATCATATACATATGACTCATGGATTAGTAGGAACCAACATGACAAGATTGAATGTTGAAAGAGTTTCAGCAAGTGTAAAACAGCAACATTATGATAGCATGGTTGCAAGAATGGAATAGAGGCATATGATATCCAAAATTAACAACCATGGCATGTGAACAAAGTATTCATAGCATGCTTCAAAACATATAATTGGAGCGTCTCCAGAAGAGGCATGTAACACTGAATAACAAGCTCACAACCAGGCATCATGAAGTTAACAGAAATCAGGAACATTATTTAAGCATGTTCATGGCAAAGAAAACATATGCTACATGACATATATAGGGCATCAAAAGGCATGGCATGATCGAGCATAGTATATACATCAAAACATGTCAAATAAGAATCTCCAGAATATACATGGATTAATTGATAGCATCAAGCAAACATGGCATCATGATATTACAGATTCAGCATTGACAGAAAGTTAACAGCAAGTAGCCCACTTCACAAGTTTGATGCACTCCCTACAGGCCATATAAAAATACATGGATTGCACTACTCTAAAGATGGCATGAAAATGCACCTAAAAAATCTAGACATGATACTCATAGGATGCACACACAAAATGCAACAAAAATGACAAATCAGCAAGTTACAACAGTTTTCAGCAGTTAACAGCAACATGTACATTGCAACAGGGATTAATATATCAAGATGCAACCTAACATGAATGAAAAGCACACCAACATGTAGAGCATGAAGAGAAGAACATGTGCATATCAAGATCATCATCATAAGATGAACAGGAACCAAATTGTGGCACTCACAAGACAGCTATATAATGTTAACAATCAGCAGACTACAGCAGTTTATATCATTTAGCAGTTTTGCAGCGAAGGTTAAGGCATGAAAATGAATCCTAACATGCATGAAAACTACTCCATCATCAAGAGCACTCTGAGATGAACATTTTGACATATCATACACGCAAATCGGAGCAACATGCATCAAGTTATAGCAGGTCAAACTTATGCACATGATGTTCAAAATCTGGGACTTGGAAGAAAATCACCTCGCGGGAAAACTGGACGGAGGGGTTCGGGACGGAGAGATCCGGGATAAGGCGTGTGTTGGTTGGTGGGCCTGGTGGATCTGGTCCACCCGACCAGATCCGTAGCGGGTCGGGTCCGGCGATGCCGAGGTGGCCGGAGACATGGGAGACGGCGGCGGAGGGGCGAATCCAGCGGCGGGGTCACGGGGCCGCGAGGTGGCGGTGCGGGAGGCGAGGCGCAAGGGCGGGCGGCGGGGCGTGCGGGCCCGATGTGGCCCGGGGCAGGCCGGTCATGGGCTCGTGGGCCGCGGCGGCGGGACGCGGGCGAGATGGCGGCAGAGGACACGTAGCGGGCAGGGATTGGGCGGAGCAGGTGGCGGACATGTCCGGGGGTGAGGGGGGATTTGTTCGGTGGCGCGAGGAGGAGGGAGACTAGGGTTTGCCCAAGAATTTCGGAAGGGGGGACATATTTATAGGTAGAGGGAGCTAGGAGAGTCCAAATGAGGAGCGGTTGTCGCCCACATGATCGTGATCGAACGGTGGAGAGCATGGAGGGGGTTTAGATGGGCTAGGTGGGCTGTTTGGAGGGGTGCTGGGCTGCAAGACAAAAGGGGCTTTTGCAGTTACACAGTTATCCGTTGGGGCATCAAACGACCTCCAAATGGAACGAAATTTGACAGGCGGTCTACCAGTGATAAACCAAGGCCACTCGTCAAATCTCGACCCATTCCGAGAACATTTTTAAGCGACTCACAAAACAAGTTCTGAGAGGTGCGACGGGCGCGTGCCAGTGTGTCTGGGCTTAGAACGGACAAAAGAGAAAACCGGGGCAACCCGAACGGATGCAAGTTTTGAAAAACATGCAGATGAAATGTAGATGATGACATGGCAAAATGCAACACACAAGCAAATGACAAGGCAACAACGACGAATAACTGGAGGACACCTGGCGCATCGGATCCGGGGCGTTACACAATACCTTATGTGCAGTTCTATCTCCAACGTGGTGTCCTCCATATGGTTCGGAGTGACACTTGCGTAGGATCTATTCCTGCTCATGCTCAGGTACACAACGTCTAATAACACCATCTACTCCTTCCTTATAAAGGTGTGGGTCATCCCAGAAGTAATGTCTTAAATTATAAAAGAGCTTTTTCTTTTGCTGGTATAAATTTAGCAACAATGTAGTTAGCATAATCAGCATACCAGGGAGCAGTACGAGAAGCATTTATGACAGCTAATTGTTTATCAGGAAAGCTATCATCAATAGGTAGTAGGTCATCAAGGACATTCTCTAACCTAGAAAAGTTGTCTGCAATGGGGTTCTCAGCTCCCTTTCTATCAATAATATGCAAATCAAATTCTTGGAGCAAGAGAGCCCATCTAATAAGTCTAGGCTTAGCATTTTTCTTTTCCATAAGATATTTAATAGCAGCATGATCAGTGTGAATAGTTACTTTAGAATCAACAATATAAGGTCTGAACTTATCACATGCAAATACAACTACTAAGAATTCTTTTTCAGTAGTAGCATAATTTCTCTGGGAAGTGTCAAGAGTTTTACTAGCATACTGGATAACATTTAATTTCTTACCAACTCTTTGCCCTAGAACATCACCTATAGCATAATCACTAGCATCACACATAATTTCAAAGGGTAGATCCAATCAGGTGGCTGAACAATAGGTGCAGAGATCAAAGCTTTCTTAAGTATTTCAAATGCTTCTACACAATCATCATCGAAGACAAAAGGAATATCTTTTTTCAATAAATTAGTCAGAGGCCTAGAGATTTTAGAAAAGTCCTTAATGAACCTCCTATAAAAACCGGCATGATGAAGGAAACTTCTTATACCTTTGATATCCTTGGGACACGACATCTTTTCAATAGAATCAACTTCAGCTTTATCAACTTCAATACCTCTTTCAGAAATTTTATGCCCCAAGACAATGCCTTCATTAACCATAAAGTGGCACTTTTCCCAATTCAAGACGAGACTGGTGTCTTCACATCTCTCCAAAACTCGATCAAGGTTGCTCAAGCAATCATCAAAAGAGGATCCATAAACGGAGAAATCATCCATGAATACCTCACAAATCTTTTCACAAAAGTCAGAGAATATAGCCATCATGCATCTTTGAAAGGTAGCAGGTGCATTACATAAACCAAAAGGCATACGTCTATAAGCAAAAGTACCGAAAGGGCAAGTAAAAGTAGTTTTTGATTGACCGTCCGCTGACACAGGTATTTGAGAGAAACCAGAATAACCATCTAGAAAGCAGAAATGTGTATGTTTGGATAGTCTTTCTAGCATTTGATCAATAAAAGGTAAAGGGTAATGATCTTTCTTAGTAGCTTTATTTAATTTACGGAAATCAATTACCATCCTATAACCTGTAATAATTCTTTGCGGAATCAATTCATCTTTATCATTAGGAACAACAGTAATACCTCCCTTCTTAGGGACGCAATGGACAGGACTTACCCAATCACTATCAGCAATGGGATAAATTATACCTGCCTCAAGGAGCTTTAGTATCTTCTTTCTTACCACTTCTTTCATCTTAGGATTTATCCATCGTTGATGATCTATAACTGGTTTGGAGCCTTCGTCCAATTTAATTTTGTATTGGCATAGAGTGGGGCTAATGCCCTTAAGATCGTCGAGAGTATATCCAATAGCAGAACGGTGCTTCTTCAGAGTTTTCAATAATCTTTCTTCTTCCTGCTCTGAAAGATTAGCACTAATAATAACAAGATATATCTTCTTTTCATCAAGATAAGCATATTTAAGATTATCAGGTAGTGGTTTAAGCTCAAACACGGGATCACCCTTGGGTGGAGGAGGATCCCCTAGGATTTCAACAGTCAAGTTGTGTTTCAGAATAGCACCCTGTTTAAGGAATAATTCATCTATCTCCCTTCTTTCATACATAAACATATCATTTTCATGGTCTAGCAAATATTGTTCTAACGGATCAGTAGGAGGCACGGCAATAGAAGCAAGACCAATTATTTCATCCTTACTAGGCAATTCTTTATCATGGAGTAGTCTACGAAATTTAGCAAAATTAAACACATGAGACATATCCCCTAAGCCAATTGTAACAACATCCTTTTTGCAATCAGTCTTAGCATTGACAGTATTCAAGAAGGTTCTACCAAATATAATGGGACAAAAGCTATCTTGTGGGGAACCCAGAACAAGAAAATCAGCAGGATATTTAACTTTCCCACACAAGACTTCAACATCTCTAACAATCCCAAATGGTGAAATAGTATCTCTATTGGCAAGCTTATTGTAACATCAATATCTTCTAACTCGGCTGGTGCGATATCATGCATAATTTCTTCATATAAGGAAATAGGTATTGCACTGGCACTAGCACACATATCACATAAGACATGATAACAATGATCTCCTATTTTAACAGAAATAACAGGCATGCCTACAATAGGTCTATATCTTAGCATCGGGTTTAGCAATATTGGCAGCTTCCTCATAGAAGTAAATAACATGCCCATCTATATTATCAGCCAAGAGATCGTTAACCATATCAATACTAGGTTCTACTTTGATTTGCTCAGGGGGTATATATGTTCTAGTATTACTCTTACGAACAGCAGTTGAAGCTTTAGCATGATCCTTTATCCTAACAGGGAAAGGTGGTTTCTCAACCTAAGTAGTAGGAACAATAGGATCATTATAAGTGATAATCTTTTCTTCAACTGCAACAGGTGCGACAACTTTTACTTCAATGTGAGGATTATATTTAAACCACTTCTCCTTAGGGAGATCAACGTGAGTAGCAAAAGATTCACAGAAAGAAGCTACTATCTCAGAGTCAAGTCCATATTTAGCGCTAAATACACGAAAAGCATCCGTATCCATAAAAGATTTAACACAATCAAACTTAGGTGTCATACCTGACTCCTTACCATCATCGGAACCCCAATCTTCAGAGTTGCATTTAATTCTTTCCAATAAGTCCCACTTGAATTCAATAGTCTTCATCATATAAGAACCATCACAAGAAGTATCGAGCATGGTGTGAATCATTGAGAGAAAGCCGAGCATAAAAATTTTGAATAATCATTTATCTTGAGAGCTCATGATTGGGGCATGAATTTAACATTGACTTAAGCCTCCCCCAAGCTTGAGCGAGGCTTTCTCCTTCGCGACGTAAAAAATTATATATGTAATTACGATCACGATGAACAAGATGCATATGATAGAACTTCTGGTGAAATTCCAACTTCAATCGTTTATAGTCCCAAGATCCCGTATCATCACATCACCTATACCATGTCAATGCGTCTCCCTCCAAATATAAAGGGAAGACCTTCCCCTAAACAACATCATCGGGAATACCTGCAAACTTAAATAATCCACAAACTTCATCCACATAGATAAGGTGTAAATCAGGATGCAATGTTCCATCTTCTACAAAGGGATTAGCTAGCATTTTCTCTATAATACCCGAAGGAATCTCAAAGTAAGCATTTTCATTAGGTTCAGTAGGTTGAGGAGCAACTCTTTGCTCTACTTGTCGGGGCGAAGATGCCCAGAACAAGCCCCTCAAAGTATTAGTTTCCATAGTGACAAGTGACAGAAAATTTCAGCACACTATATAAATGTTTCCTTACCAAGTTCCACTCACCAAAGGCGCTTCACTCCCCGGCAACGGCGCCAGAAAAGCGTCTTGATGACCCACAAGTATAGGGGATCTATCGCAGTACTTTCGATAAGTAAGAGTGTCGAACCCAACAAGGAGTAGAAGGAAATGACGAGCGGATTTCAGTAAGGTATTCTCTACAAGCACTGATATTGTAGGTAAAATATAGTTTTGTGATAAGATAATTTGTAACGGGTAACAAGCAATGAAAGTAAATAAAGTGCAGCAAGGTGGCCCAATCCTTTTTGTAGCAAAGGACAAGCCTGGACAATTTCTTATAATGAGAAAAGCGCTCCCGAGGACACATGGGAATTATCGTCAAGCTAGTTTTGATCACGCTCATATGATTCATGGTCGTTACTTTGATAATTTGATATGTGGGTGGACTGGTGCTTGGGTACTGCCCTTTCTTGGACAAGCATCCCACTTATGATTAACCCCTATTGCAAGCATTCGCAACTACAAAAGAAGTATTAAGGTAAACCTAACCATAGCATGAAACTAGTGGATCCAAATCAGCCCCTTACGAAGCAACACATAACCTAGGGTTTAAGCTTCTGTCAGTCTAGCAACCCATCATCTACTTATTACTTCCCAATGCCTTCCTTTAGGCCCAAATAATGGTGAAGTGTCATGTAGTCGACATTCACATAACACCACTAGAGGAGAGACAACATACATCTCATCAAAATATCGAACGAATACCAAATTCACATGACTACTAATAGCAAGACTTCACCCATGTCCTCAGGAACAAACGTAACTACTCACAAAGCATATTCATGTTAATGATCAGAGGAGTATTAATTTGCATTAAGGATCTGAACATATGATCTTCCACCAAATAAACCAATTAGCATCAACTACAAGGAGTAATCAACACTACTAGCAACCCACATGTACCAATTTGTGGTTTTGGATACAAGATTGGATACAAGGGATGAACTAGGGTTTGAGAGGAGATGGTGCTGGTGAAGATGTTGATGGAAATTGACCCCCTCCCGATGAGAGGATCGTTGGTGATGACGATGGTGATGATTTCCCCCTCCCGGAGGGAAGTTTCCCCGGCAGAACAGCTCCGCCGGAGCCCTAGATTGGCTCCGCCAAGGTTTTGCCTCGTGGCTGCGGAGTTTCTCCCGTAAGCTTGCTTATGATTTTTTCCAGGGTAAGAGACTTCATGTAGCAGAAGATGAGCGCCGGAGGGCCACCAGGGGGCCAACGAGGCAGGGGGTGATACGTCTCCAATTTATCTATAGTTTTTGATTGTTCCATGCTATTATATTACCCGTTTTGGATGTTTATGGGCTTTACTTTACAAAATTATATCATTTTTGGGACTAACCTACTAACCGGAGGCCCAGCCCGTATTGCTGTTTTTTTTGCCTATTTCAGTGTTTCGAAGAAAAGGAATATCAAACGGAGTCCAAACGGAATAAACCCTTCGGGAGCAATCTTTTTGGAACAAACGTGATCCAGAGGACTTGGAGTGGAAGTCAAGAAACAACCAAGGCAGCCACGAGGGTGCCCGGCGCGCACCCACCCTCGTGGGCCCCTCGGGCGTCCACCGACCTACTTCTTCCTCCTATATATACCCATGTACCCCGAAAACATCAGAAGCGACCATGAAAAACTATTTCCACCGCCGTAACCTTCTGTATCCGCGAGATCCCATCTTGGAGCCTTCGCCGGCGCTCCGCTGGAGGGCGAATCGACCATGGAGGGCTTCTACATCAACACCATAGCCTCTCCGATGAGTTGTGAGTACTTTACCACAGACCTTCGGGTCCATAGTTATTAGCTAGATGGCTTCTTCTCTCTCTTTGAATCTCAATACAAAGTTCTCCTCGATCTTCTTGGAGATCTATTCGATGTAACTCTTTTTGCGGTGTGTTTGTCGACATCCGATGAATTGTGGGTTTATGATCAAGTTTATCTATGAGAAATATTTGAATCTCCTATGAATTCTTTTATGTGTGATTAAGTTATCTTTGCAAGTCTCTTCGAATTATCAGTTTGGTTTGGCCTACTGGATTGATCTTTCTTGCAATGGGAGAAGTGCTTAGCTTTGGGTTCAATCTTGCGGTGTCCTTTCCCAGTGATAGCAGGTCAGCAAGGCACGTATTGTATTGTTGCCATCGAGGATAAAAAGATGGGGTTTATATCATATTCCATGAGTTTATCCCTCTACATCATGTCATCTTTCTTAATGTGTTAGTCTGTTCTTTATGAACTTAATACTCTAGATGCATGCTGGATAGCGGTCGATGTGTGCAGTAATAGTAGTAGATGCAGGCAGGAGTCGGTCTACTTGTCACAGGCGTGATGCCTATATACATGATCATGCCTAGATAATCTCATAATTATTCGCTTTTCTATCAATTGCTCGACAGTAATTTGTTCACCCACCGTAATACTTATGCTATCTTGAGAGAAGCCACTAGTGAAACCTATGGCCCTAGGGTCTATCTCTTATCATATAAGCTTTCAATCTACTTTTATTTGCATCTTTACTTTTCCAATCTATATCATAAAATACCAAAAATATATATTTATCTTATCATATTCTCTCTATCAGATCTCACTTTCGCAACTGGCCTTGAAGGGATTGACAACCCCTTTATTGCGTTGGTTGCGAGTTCTTTTTTGTTTGTGTAGGTGCGTGGGACTTTTGAGGAGCCTCCTACTGGATTGATACCTTGGTTCTCAAAAACTGAGGGAAATACTTACGCTACTATTGCTGCATCACCCTTTCCTCTTCAAGGAAAACCAACGCAGGCTCAAGACGTAGCAAGAAGGATTTCTGGCGCCGTTGCCGGGTAGGTCTTCTCTCAAGTCAAGACATACCAAGTACCCATCATAAACTCATCTCCCTCGCACTTACATTATTTTCCATTTGCCTATCGTTTTCCTCTCCCCCACTTCACCCTTGCCGTTTTATTCGCCCTCTCTTTCCCAATCTCCTCTCTCTTTACTGTTTGCCTTCCCGTTACCATGGCCGAATCAAAAAGAACTAAGGGTCCTTTCCAGGGTTCTAGTACCTTGGATAGTCTCTCTATCCTCTCTAAGCTCATAAATAATGATGCTATGGAAAGACCCACCAGAGTCACCGATGAGAGCTTAAATAATTTTGATGAAGATGACTCCGGAATTTTTCGTTATTTACTTGGTGAATCTTTAAAAGATGGTTGGGATAGGTTATTAAGGATTCGGGCTAGCTATATGCCACAATATCAAATTGAAGTTTACCTAAAAAGTTTCTATGTTAGCTTACCCTCTTCTTTCAAGCAAGTTCTAGATTCTATTTTTGAAGAAGGTTTTCTTAAGGGGGATGCTATAGATACCTATGAAAAAATGAAAACTATATTTGGGCACCCTATGAATGATAAGGTTGAATCTACCACTCTTTTATGCTTTTATCAAAATGAAATTATCAAAGAGATGAAGGCTAGCTTAGATGCAAATTTCCGTAACATGCTTAATCTTACTTCATCCATTAATGGAAATGTGCTTTCCCTAAATATAATAATGAATGCCATAGAAAGGAAATCCTCTCTTTCCTTTCCGAGTGCCAAAGATGGCACTATTTAGATCTATCCTCGCTTTTATGCCTAGCTAGGGGCGTTAAACGATAGCGCTAGTTGGGAGGCAACCCAATTTTATTTGTGTTTTTTGTTTTTATTTCTGTTTAGTAATAAATTTATCATCTACCTTCTGTTTAGATGTGTTTTTATGTTTTAGTTAGTGTTTGTGCCAAGTAGAACCTATAGGATAACCTATGGTGATAGTTAATTTGATTCTGCTGAAAAACAGAAACTTTGCGCGCACGAAAATAATTTTAGTAATTCACAGAAACGTGATTTTGCGTTGATTCTTTTTTATGAAGATCAATAGACAAATTTCCCAGGACTTCCTATTTTGGTAGGAGTTTTAGAGTTCCAGAAGTATTCAAGAGTTACAGATTGCTACAGACTGTTCTGTTTTTGACAGATTCTGCTTTTCATGTGTTGTTTGCTTATTTTGATGCATCTATGGCTAGTATGTAGGGGTATGAACCATAGAGAACTTGGAATACAGTATGTTTAACACCAATATAAATAAAGAATGAGTTAACTACAGTACCTTATGTGGTGGTTTTTCTTTCTTGCACTAACGGAGCTTATGAGATTTCCTGTTGAGTTTTGTGTTGTGAAGTTTTCAACTTTTGGGTAAAGATTTGATGGATTATGGAATAAGGAGTGGCAAGAGCCTAAGCTTGGTGATGCCCATGGCACCCCAAGATATTCAGTGATAACCAAAAGCCTAAGCTTGGGGATGCCCCGGAAGGCATCCCCTCTTTCGTCTTCGTCTATCGGTAACTTTACTTGGAGCTATATTTTTATTCGCCACATGATATGTGTTTTGCTTGGAGCGTCTTATATGATATTAGTCTTTGATTTTTAGTTTTCCACAATCATCCTTGCTGTACACACCTTTTGGTAGAAGCCACTTGATTAGAATTTATTAGAATACGCTATGCGCTTCACTTATATCTTTTGAGCTAGATAATATTTGCTCTAGTGCTTCACTTATATCTTTTAGAGCACGACAGTGGCTTAATTTTGAAGAAAATGTTGATCTCTCATGATTCACTTATATTATATTGAGAGTCTCTTAGAACAGCACGATATTTGCTATGGTTATAAAATTGGTTCTAGACTGATGGGCTTCCAAGTTGGGTATAATAAAAACTATCATACAAAGTGAATTGGATGCTATGATCAATTTGATGCTTGATAATTGTTTTGAGATATTAGGATGGTGATATTAGAGTCATGCTAGTAGGGTGATTATGAATTTAAAGAATACTTGTGTTGAAGTTTGTGATTCCTGTAGCATGCACGTATGGTGAACCGCTTTGTGATGAAGTTGGAGCACAATTTTATTTATTGATTGTATTCCTTATGAGTGGAGGTCGGGGACGAGCGATGGTATTTTCCTACCAATCTATCCCCCTAGGAGCATGTGTGTAATACTTTGTTTTTGATGACTTGTAGATTTTTGCAATAAGTATATGATTTCTTTATGACTAATGTTGAGTCCATGGATTATACGCACTCTCACCCTTCCACCATTGCTAGCCTCTCTTGTGCTGCGCAACTTTCGCCGGTACCATACACCCGCCATATACCTTCCTCAAAATAGCCACCATATTACCAATTATGGCATTTCCATAGCCATTCTGAGATATATTGCCATGCAACTTTCCACCGTTCCGTTTATTATGACACACATCATCATTGTCATATTGCTCTTTGCATGATCATGTAGTTGAAATTATATTTGTGGCAAGGCCACCTTCATAATTTTCATACATGTCACTCTTGATTCATTGCATATCCCGATACACCGCTAGAGGCATTCATATAGAGTCATATCTTGTTTAAGTATTGAGTTGTAAATCAATAAAAGTGTGATGATTTTCATTATTAGAGCATTGTCCCAGTGAGGAAAGGATGATGGAGACTATGATTCCCCCACAAGCCGGGATGAGACTTCGAACTTTATATTAAAAAAGGAGGCCAAAGAGCCCACCAAAAAAAGAAATAAAAAAAGAAAAAAGAAAAAACAGAAAAAAAGAAGAAGAAAAAATGAAATGAGAGAAAAAGAGAGAAGGGACAATGCTACTATCCTTTTTACCACACTTGTGCTTCAAAGTAGCACCATGATCTTCATGATAGAGAGTCTCCTTTGTTGTCACTTTCATTTATTAGTGGGAATTTTTGATTATAGAACATGGCTTGTATATTCCAATGACGGGCTTCCTCAAAGTGCCCTAGGTCTTCGCGAGCAAGCGAGTTGGATGCACACCCACTTAGTTTCTTTTGATGAGCTTTCATACATTTATAGCTCTAGTGCATCCGTTGCATGGCAATCCCTACTCACTCACATTGATACCTATTAATGGGCATCTCCACAGCCCGTTGATACGCCTAGTTGATGTGAGACTATCTTCTCCTTTTTGTCTTCTCCACAACCACCATTCTATTCCACATATAGTGTTATGTCCATGGCTCACGCTCATGTATTGCGTGAAAGTTGAAAAAGTTTGAGATTACTAAAGTATGAAACAATTGCTTGGCTTGTCATTGGGGTTGTTCATGATTAAATACTATGTGTGATGAATATAGAGCAACAGCCAGACTATATGATATTGTAGGGGTAACTTTCTTTACCAATGTTATTTTGAGAAGACATGATTGCTTTGATTAGTATGCTTGAAGTATTACTATTTCTTATGTCAACATGAACTTTTATTTTGAATCATCTGGATCTAAACATTCATGCCACAATAAAGAAAATTACATTGAGAATTATGCTAGGCAGCATTCCACATCAAAAATTCTGTTTTTATCATTTACCTACTCGAGGACGAGCAGGAATTAAGCTTGGGGATGCTTGATACGTCTCCAACGTATCTATAATTTTTTATTGTTCCATGCTATTATATTACCCGTTTTGGATGTTTATGGGCTTTACTTTACACAATTGTATCATTTTTGGGACTAACCTACTAACCGGAGGCCCATCCCGTATTGCTGTTTTTTTGCCTATTTCAGTGTTTCAAAGAAAAGGAGTATCAAATGGAGTCCAAACGGAATGAAACCTTCGGGAGCGATCTTTTTGGAACAAACGTGATCCAGAGGACTTGGAGTGGAAGTCAAGAAACAACCAAGGTAGCCACGAGGGTGCCCGGCGCGCACCCACCCTCGTGGGCCCCTTGGGCGTCCACCGACCTACTTCTTCCTCCTATATATACCCATGTACCCCGAAAACATCAAAAGCGACCACGAAAAACTATTTACACCACCGTAACCTTCTGTATCCGCGAGATCCCATCTTGGAGCCTTCGTCGGCGCTCCGTCGGAGGGGGAATCCACCATGGAGGGCTTCTACATCAACCCCATAGCCTCTCCCATGAGTTGTGAGTAGTTTACCTTAGACCTTCGGGTCCATAGTTATTAGCTAGATGGCTTCTTCTCTACAAAGTTCTCCTCGATCTTCTTGGAGATCTATTCGATGTAACTTTTTTTGCAGTGTGTTTGTCGAGATCCGATGAATTGTGGGTTTATGATCAAGTTTATCTATGAGAAATATTTGAATCTCCTCTGAATTCTTTTATGTGTGATTAAGTTATCTTTGCAAGTCTCTTCGAATTATCAGTTTGGTTTGGCCTACTAGATTGATCTTTCTTGCAATGGGAGAAGTGCTTAGCTTTGGGTTCAATCTTGCGGTGTCCTTTTTGAGTGACAGCAGGGGAAACAAGGCACGTATTGTATTGTTCCCATCGAGAATAAAAAGATGGGGTTTATATCATATTGCATGAGTTTATCCCTCTACATCATGTCATCTTTCTGAATGCGTTACTCTGTTCTTTATGAACTTAATACTCTAGATGCATGCTGGATAGCGGTAGATGTGTGGAGTAATAGTAGTAGATGAGGCAGGAGTCGGTCTACTTGTCACGGACGTGATGCCTATATACATGATCATGCCTAGATAATCTCATAATTATTCGCTTTTCTATCAATTGCTCGACAGTAATTTGTTCACCCACTGTAATACTTATGCTATCTTGAGAGAAGCCACTAGTGAAACTTATGGCCCCCGAGTCTATCTCTTATCATATAAGCGTTCAATCTACTTTTATTTGCATCTTTACTTTTCCAATCTATATCATAAAATAACAAAAAAATATTTATCTTATCATATTATCTCTATCAGACCTCACTTTCGCAAGTGGCCTTGAAGGGATTGACAACCCCTTTATTGCGTTGGTTGTGAGTTCTTGTTTGTTTGTGTAGGTGCGTGGGACTTTTGAGGAGCCTCCTTGTGGATTGATACCTTGGTTCTCAAAAACTGAGGGAAATACTTACGCTACTATTGCTGCATCACCCTTTCCTCTTCAAGGAAAACCAACGCAAGCTCAAGACGTAGCAGGGGGTGCGCCCAGTAGGGGTGGGTGCTCCCCCCACCCTCGTGGCTAGGGTGTGGCCCCCTCTGGTACTTTCTTTGCTCAATAATTCTTATTAATTCCAAAAGTGACTTTCATGGAGTTTCAGGACTTTTGGAGCTGTGCAGGATAGGTTTCCAATATTTGCTCCTTTTCCAGCACAGAATTCCAGCTGCCGACATTGTCCCTCTTCATGATAAACCTTGTAAAATAAGAGAGAATAGCCATAAGTATTGTGACATAACGTGTAATAACAGCCCATAATGCAATAAATATTGATATAAAAGCATGATGCAAAATGGACGTATCATTGGGTCATCCGGATCACCAGGACCAGTTAGGCTCCTGAGTCGCGATGCTCAGGAGTCCTCCTTGACGTGCGAACGGCTTAGGAAAAGATGCGGGGGCAAGCCTTGGTGTTCTGCGTAGGTAGGTCTCGGGCCCGCCCATGCCTTAGCCGTCGTTGAGTCGTCCGGATCACCAGAACGAGCCCAAGAGGTGGGGCTACATGACCAGTTAGGCTCCTGAGATGCGATGCTCGGGAGTCCCCCTTGACGTACGAATGGCTTGAAAAAGGAAAAAGAAGAGTGACAGCCAGATCTTGGCGTTCTACGTTGGCAGGGCCTGGCCCCGCGCATGCCTCAACCGTCGTTGAGTCATCCGGATCACCAGGACGAGGCCAAGAGGTGAGGGGCTACTTGACCAGTTAGTCTCCTGAGGCGCGATGCTCAGGAGTCCCCCTTGACGTACGAACAAACCATCCTACCTTTTCCTCACCGAGCTCTCGCTTGGGAGGGGTGCGCGAAGACCAGGCTCGTGAGGCCTGGCGAGGTGGGGTACACCAGGCATGACCTGAGCGTAGCCCCCGTGCTCAGCCCCTCGCGCTACCTTCCCGAGGGAGGGCAGCACAGTGAGGCTAGTCACTGAGCCCGGAGGCTCCCTGAGGTTAATGCGGCCGTGAGGCCACCCCCAGTTGTTTATCACCAGTGCCGAGCATAGTGCTTCCGCTCTTGCATGGGCATAGCCGCTCCTCGGCAGTGTCGACGGCCAGCACGGAGCATGGTGCTTCCATTGGTGCGTGGGAGGGGGCTCCCTCTGAGGAGAGCCCCCGAGGCATGTACAGCCCCGCCCTGACACGTGGCTTGCATGACAGGGCTGTAGGAGGTGTATATGGGCACCCGTGAGACAGCGCAGGACTCACGAGGCCCTACCTCAAGGCAGCTTGCACCTGGTCTTGATCTGAGATGCTTGGGTTGTTCCTGCAAGATGGTTAGGCAGCCTATGCCGAATGAGCTTCCTGAGGGTATTGCATGAGAAGGCCAGGCACCAACGACCCCAGGAGGTGACGTGAACGGGACCGGCCCACCAGACAGAGCTCAGCCGCTGGATTTATCGACGCTGCAGGGACAGACCCGAGCACATATGCCATGCCCAGTCTTCTCATGCAAAGATCCTGAAGAAAAACAACCGGTGCGCGGTTCCCATGGCCACAGGGGCACCAGGTCGCGCGCCCTCACTCATCCACCTACGATTAGCTCATGCGAGAACGAGGCACCAAGAGCCATGGGAGGTGTCGTACATGGGGCTGGCCCGTGAGCCAGAGCTCAGCTACTTGGGTTTAGTGATGCTACAAGGACGGACCCGAGCATAGACGTTGTGCCAGTCCTTAACCATGAGGCGGTCGTGGGAGGGCTTGCAAGGGCGCGAGACGTTCTTAGTGACGAAGCGCCGATCAGGCAGTCAATAATTCAAAAGTAGTTTGCAAAGGATTGTAACTTGCTCTGAAAAAGTGCCAAAGGGGATACGTTCCATAGGGACGGACCCACACGGTCTGGGGATGATGCAGCCCGAGGGGCGCCCCCAAACTGAATGAACTAGGGAGATGTCACCTGGTACCGTTGCTGAAGAGTTGTTGAAGTAGCCCAAAAACACGCGCTGCAGAAGCCGTTCCTCATGAGCCGCTCCGGTACCGAGGCTTGGGAGGCTCAGGAGGACCGGAAGACTCTTGAAGGTGCTCCTCCATCTCCGCCAGGAGCGCCTGGTGCCTGGCTTTACAGGCCGCCTGAGCATCCGCCATGCAGCGCTGGAACACCTCAGCCGTGCCCACCAGGCCGAAAGGGATGCGGATGTAGCTGTGAGGCGGACCCTCACGTCGGCCGACACGAGATGGACACATGAGCTGCCGAGACGCGGCCCTGTTGAGCCCGGGGATGTCGATGCAGACGTGGAACTCCTTACCCTCACCAGGGCAGTGAGCTGCGCCATGCAGTAGGCGACGATCACCTTGCAGAACCCTTCCTTCCTGAATCTCCTTGATTTCCTTGCTGATGAACTCCTGAACGCCTGGTGCCTCACGCATGCTGGCTTCTCCTAGGAAGCGTGCTCTGAAGAGCGCCTCCATATGGTGCCCGAGCACAACTCTTGCGACATTGGCTAGATTTGAGGCCCTCCAAAGGAGAGCCCCTGAGCCCAGCCTAAGAGGGGCGTCGGGCATGCCTTCCTATGCGATGGGTGAAGGCGCCGTGTCCGGAGACGCGAGACTCAGTGTTGCGTCCTCGAGTGATGCTCCCTCACGAGACCCCTGTCCCAGTTGTAGCTTCTTCGTCTTGGAGGCGACCTCAGGAGGGAGAGGGCACCGTCTTCGTCTTCTGGGTTCTCAACTACTGCATCCTGGAAGGCGCGCTCGAGGGAGCACACTGCATCCATTTCTTGGCAGGCAACCGCGATGATGCACGAAGGCTATGTTGTGGGCCGGATGACCAAGAGTCGTCGGGGCAGGATCTACATCGATGATGCAGGATGGGGTTCCGAGGCCGATTCAATCGAGTATGGTTACCGGGTCCCCTTTGGCAGCGTACACGTCTTCATCGGCAAGATCGGTGAGCCTGGGCCTGAGCCGGACATCTACACTGACCCCGTCGAGACGGCTCAGCGTGCGAGATCTACCCAGGTTAAACCGGCCATGAAGCATGCCTTCGTTGGAGTCATCTACGGAGGAGAGCGCGAGGACGAATCAGAGCACGGTAGCGAGACCGTCGTCTATTCTGGCGACGAGTCCTCAACCGGAGAGACCGAGTCACTATACCGGATGCAAGACGATCAGGTTAGGGGTTGTTCTGATGGTGACAGTATTCCGGACCCCCCAGGCCAGATTAACCGGGTTGGAATATTCATGGCTGGCACTCAGGCGGCGAATTATTCTTCGACTGCCACAGCAATGCTCTCCGGATCCACAGCGGCGGCGGCAGCAGGGGCAGGAGACCTTGTGCGCCCGCCGGTTCAAGTCCTATCTGACCTGTTTGACGCACTAGCCGCGCTTATGGCAGAAGATGACCCGGCGGATCAAGAGGCTCATAATGCAGAAATTGCGAAGGTGAGAGAGCAGATCGTGCAAGCCAAAGCGGATCTGGCAGCAGAAAAAGACCGGATGGCTACAGAGCGGGCCGCTTTGGACGCACAAGCCTATAAACTCATGCTTGACCAGAATGCATCACAGGAGGTTTTGAAACGGAAGCACAGATCACGCCTGCCGTTAGGGTTTAACCCCCGAAATCTCTTTCACACTCCGGGAGCTGGACCCAGTAATCCGCCGCGGTACCAGGAGACAAACCGGATTGAGGTGCCAGGGCCAGGAGCGACGGTCCAGCCTCGCCTGATGGAACCCCCTCACCAAAGTATTGTGGTTCCTCCACCGGTCCAGACGCCCCCGGGTCATTATTCAAATCCAATGGACAACCTTGTTGCGGCCGCAGCACGGTTGGAGGCCATCCCAGTCGAAGGGGATTCTCCGCAAGCAGTAGAGACGCACCAGGTTAAGGAGCTTCTCCGGACCGCGCTGATGCAGCAGGAGGCATACTGATACAGCCGTGATCGGATTCATTCTACGCCCCGTCCGAGTCGGAGCTATAGCATGCACATAGATGAACCGGCCATATCAAGCAATGCGCAAGGCCGTGGAGCGGCCCGTGGTGATGACCCGGCAGGTGGTGTTGTCGATGCTCGGGATGCGGTGAACCGGGCCCGGGCGCAAAGGGAGGCCGAGTTAGCAGCACAGGATAATGCGGGCCAACTTACACCGGTTCGTTCTGCCACCTTTGCCGGACCAGGAATCATGTCCGCTCTGGGAGTGCCTTGCTTGATCCCTGCTTTACGTAATGTGCGCCTGCCCAGAGATTTCAAGGGTCCACGCAAGGTGCCGAATTATACCGCTGATTTGCCCCCTGAAGCATGGATAGAGAGTTATGAGATGGCCATGGAAATGCTGGACGTGGATGAAGCCGCATGTGCAATATATTTCACCATGATGCTTGAGGGCACGGCTCGTACTTGGTTAAAAAGCTTACTGCCCAACTCTATCAGCTCATGGGCCCAGTTGCGGGCCCGGTTTATACAGAATTTCAAGGATACATGTAAGCAGCCCAAGTCCATAGTAGACCTGGCGGCTTGTGTCCAGGAAGAAGGAGAATCAACGACCCATTGGGTACGCCGCGTTTCGGAAATTTTGCACTCATCTGACAGGATTAATGCTGACTCTGCGGTCTTAACTCTGGAAGGCAACTGCCGGTTTGAGCCTCTAAAATTGAAACTGGGACGCATGAAGCGGCTCTGTAATGACATGGGAACCCTCATGGCTGCCTTAGTGAAGTATGCCGATTCGGACAGTACCAAGGATCCCGAGCTTAATGATGATGAAGCAGGGAAGGGAAAGAAGAATAGCAACTCCAGACAGAAGCAGAACAAACTAGCGGGTCATGGAAACGGAGGCAAGCGCAAGGCGGACGGCAGCATGGACTTTGTGGCCAACACTAACACACAGGACAGGGGGCAACGGCACAGAGGTAAAGCGGCAAATCATAGCGGGGCTCCCAATCCTAATGCAAGCCGTTTGAACTATTTGTTGAATCAGCCTTGCCCAAAGCACGGAACGAAGGAGGCACCGTCTAACCATCTTTGGAAGGATTGCTATATCATGCAGGAGTTCAAGAACTCTAATGTTTTCCGGTATGATCACGGGTCAGGTGGCGGTTCAGGATCCGGTTTCCACGGGCCGGATCACGATGGAGCTTCCGGTTCAGGTCGCAATCAGGGCGGTCACAATCACCAGAATAATCAGAACAGCCAGCAGCAGCAGCAGCAGTCAGGTTATCAAAGCCAGCCAAAACAGTTGAACAATGGGCAATATCATGTTTTCACAACTAGTTTGGATAAGCGCGACCGAAAAGTCCACAAGCGAGCAGTGAATTCTGTTGAACCGGCCTTACCACGTTACTTGCGCTGGTCGGAGCAGCCTATCGTGTGGAGCAGAGAGGATCACCCACC
The DNA here is from genome assembly GCF_002162155.2 of Triticum dicoccoides. Lineage (NCBI taxonomy): Eukaryota > Viridiplantae > Streptophyta > Magnoliopsida > Poales > Poaceae > Triticum > Triticum dicoccoides. The sequence goes on along the minus strand of NC_041381.1, from coordinate 402,336,854 downwards.
CCGGATTGATAACCCGGGCCAGCTAGCATTAGTGGTAGACCCTCAGGTGGGGGGTTATAAATTCACCAAGGTACTCATGGATGGAGGAAGCAGCATTAACATACTATACTATGAGACATTCCGGCGCATGGGACTAACGAACAAGGATCTCAGACCGTCGAATACGGTATTCCATGGTGTTGTGCCAGGCAAATCTGCATATCCTGTTGGTAAGATAGCCCTAGATGTGGCCTTTGGGGACGAGCACGACTCCCGGTCGGAAAAATTAACATTTGAGGTGGTAAAGATCCGGAGCCCGTATCACGCCTTGTTTGGCCGGCCGGCTTACGCCAAGTTCATGGCACGGCCTTATTATATTTACTTGCAGCTCAAGATGCCGGGATACAAGGGGACCATAACGGTTCATGGGAGCCGTAGGGTCGCTTTGGAATGTGAGGAAGGTGATGCGGCTTATGCAGAGTCAGTCTGTGCCACAGAGGAGTTGAAGTATTATAAGGACAATGTTGATCCGGCAGATATGACCCCTTTAAAGAAGCCAACTACAGAGCATGATTCAGATCTGAAGTTCAAATCGGCAGCTGAGACCAAGCTTGTTGACTTTGTGCCCGGCGATTCGTCCAAGCAGTTCACTATCAGTGCCAACCTAGATCCCAAATAGGAAAGCGCGCTCATCGAGTTCATCCGTGAGAATCGGGACATTTTTGCATGGAAGCCGTCTGACATGCCAGGTGTACCGAGGGAACTCGCTGAGCACACTCTTAATGTGGATCCTAAGTATAAACCGGTGAAACAGTTCCTCCACCGGTTTAACGAAGAGAGACACAAGGCCATTGGAGAGGAAGTGGCCAGTCTTTTAGCAGCTGGGTTTATTATTGAGGTGTTCCATCCGGAGTGGCTTGCTAATCCGGTGCTGGTTCTTAAGAAAAACGGCACTTGGCGTATGTGTGTGGATTACACAGATCTTAACAAAGCCTGTCCGGCAGACCCTTTTGCCCTCCCCCGTATTGATCAGATCATTGATGCCACGGCGGGTTGTGAGCGTTTGAGTTTTTTTTGGATGCATACTCTGGATATCATCAGATCAAGATGGTGGTTAAGGACCAGGAGAAAACATCATTCATTACTCCCTTTGGAGCCTTCTTCTATGTATCTATGCCCTTCGGGCTCAAGAGTGCCCAAGCCACCTATCAACGGTGTGTACAGAATTGCCTGCATGAGCAGATCGGCCGCAATGTGCACGCATATGTGGATGATATTGTGGTAAAATCAAGGCAGAAGGAGACACTGGTGGATGATTTGAAGGAGACCTTTGACAACTTGCGAGTCTACAGGATGATGCTTAATCCGGCCAAGTGTGTTTTTGGTGTTCCAGCAGGCAAGTTACTGGGTTTCTTGGTGTCTAACAGAGGAATTGAGGCTAATCCAGAGAAGATTACGGCTATTACATCTCTAGCTAAACCGGAGTGTATCAACGATGTTCAGCGTTTGGCGGGCCGAATCGCTGCGCTGAGCCGGTTTATCAGCCGCCTCGGGGAGAAAGCTATCCCTTTGTACCAAATGCTGAGGAAGACTGACAATTTCGTCTGGAGTCCAGCTGCTGATGAGGCATTTGAGGACCTGAAGCGGCAGTTAGCCAATCCGCCTGTTCTTGCAGCTCCGGTCGACAAGGAGCCGCTATTATTATACGTAGCGGCTAATGCTCGGGCAGTTAGTGTGGCTATTGTGGTGGAGCGCAAAGAAGCAGGCAAGGAATATCCGGTTCAGCGGCCGGTTTATTATATCAGTGAGGTGCTGATTGAATCCAAGCAAAGGTATCCGCATTGGCACAAGCTGGTCTATGGTGTTTTTATGGCCAGTCGGAAGTTGAAGCAGTATTTTCAAGGGCACCCCATCACAGTGGTCAGTTCAGCTCCCTTGGGTGATATTATACAGAATCGGGAGGCGACTGGCCGGATTGCCAAGTGGGCTATAGAGCTGGGGCCGCACGGACTGAAGTACGTGCCTCGGACGGCAGTGAAGTCTCAAGCACTTGTTGATTTCATCAATGATTGGACGGAATTACAGGCACCGGAGGACAAGCCGGATCATACATATTGGACTATTCATTTTGACGGATCCAGGCAATTGGAAGGCTCGGGGGCTGGAGTCGTATTAACTTCCCCACGAGGTGATAAGTTTTGTTATGTTCTCCGCTTAATGTTCCCTTGTACTAATAATGCAGCTGAGTATGAAGCTTTGCTCCATGGTCTACGGATGGCTAAAGAGATGAATTTAAGCCGGGTTAAGTGTTTTGGTGACTCGGACCTAGTGGCTCAATAGGTGTCCGGCATTTGGGACTCTAAAGACCCGCTCATGGCTGCATATCGTCGGGAAGTGGATAATATTGCAGGTTGTTTCAAGGGTTATCAAGTGGATCATGTGGACCGTCGGAAGAATGAAGCGGCGGACGCTTTAAGCCGGTTGGGCTCTCAGCGTAAACCGGTTCCGCCTAACGTCTTTTTGGATGTGTTGCACAATCCGTCAGTCAAGATCCCAGGTGAAGCGGATTTGGCTATTCTTGATCCGGAGTCCCAATTGGTGGCAGCCCTACGTATTATTCCGGATTGGACAGTTCCTTATCTTGCGTACATGACAAGGGGGGAATTGCCGGAGGATGAGATTCTGGCCAGGCAGATAGTCCGGCGATCCAAGTCTATGACGATTTTCAATGGTGAATTACATCATTGCAGTGTATCAGGGGCGTTTCAACGTTGTGTTTCTCCTGAGTAAGGCTGTGAAATCTTAAGAGAAATCCATGAAGGGGATTGTGGGCACCACGCCGGTTCAAAGTCTCTGGTTGCAAAGGTGTTTCGTCACGGGTTCTACTGGTTGACAGAACATGCTGACGCAGAGGACTTGGTTAAACGGTGTGATGGATGTCAGAAATTTTCAAGGCGTGCTCATGTGCCGGCTCAGGAGTTGAGGATGATCCCAATAACATGGTCGTTTGCAACTTGGGGGCTAGACATGGTTGGACCTTTTAAAAGTTCCAAGGATAAGAAAACTCACCTTTTGGTGGCAGTTGATAAATTTACCAAGTGGGTTGAAGTGGAGCCTGTCAGCAAGTGTGATGCAGCAACAGCGGTACAGTTCATCAAGAAGGTGATTTTCCGGTTTGGTTTTCCACACAGTATCATTACTGATAATGGTACCAATTTATCCAAGGGCGCTATGAAGGAGTTCTGTGAACGTGAGCACATCCGGCTTGATGTGTCGTCAGTGGCACACCCCCAGTCCAATGGACAGGCATAACGAGCTAATCAGGAAATCTTGCGAGGCATGAAACCCCGGCTTTTGGTCCCATTGCAAAGAACACCAGGATGTTGGGTTGAAGAGCTGCCATCTGTATTATGGAGTATCAATACTACGCCAAACCGGTCCACAGGATACACGCCATTTTTCATGGTCTATGGAGCAGAGGCGGTTCTCCCTAGTGACATCCGGCACGATTCGCCTCGTGTGGCAGCTTATGTTGAGGCAGACAATGAGACAGCACGACAAGATGCTTTGGACCTATTGGACGAGGAGCGTGATATAGCGGCTGCCCGTTCGGCGATTTACCAGCAAGATCTTTGTCGCTATCACAGTCGCCGGGTTAGAACCAGAACTTTTCAAGAAGGAGATTTGGTGCTTCGATTCATCCAAGATCAAACGGATATGCACAAGTTATCCCCACCTTGGGAGGGACCTTTCGTAGTCAGCAAGAATCTGCACAACGGGTCGTATTATCTGATTGATATTCGAGAGCATCAAGACTCATGTACATCAGAAGAGGAGGCCAACCAGCCGTGGAATATAGCTCATCTTCGGCCTTACTATACTTGAGCCATTGGCTCTATCTATGTACATATCATGACAATGTATATATTATCTTTGATATATCAAACCGGAGCCTCAGCTGAAGCGGGGTCTCTGTCTTTCTCATCATGCGAGGTTACACGGAGTGGTTCTATCCAAAGCAGCCTCCGGTTTACCCCTTGACATTTGTTTTTATATCACTGGGGGCCTTGGTCGTGTCCGAACCAATGAACACCCTTTGATAGGCGACAGCCACCAGATCATTTGGGGACTTGGTCAAGTCTGAACCAGTCACGCCTCTTGGTCGGCCTAAGGCCACAAAATCACTTGGGAGCATGGTCGGGCCCGAGCCATTGCTACGCCTCTTGATTTGGCATATATGCCACGAGTCATTTGGGGACCTGGCTGACTTGAATCATTGTCACTCCTATTGGGGGCCTTGATCCTGTCCGACCATGGTAATGCCATCTGAACAGCTCAGTATAGCATATTTTTGTAAATGGTTTTTACCATTACTTTTGCTTCCATGTTGTTTTCGTGGTTTGTTTGTTTTTTGCTTTTGTTGGATTTCTTTATGTCAACAAGCATATTTTTTCCGGTTCAGCCAATGATTTTTTGATCCCCCTTCTAATCCGAAGGAGTCTGCCCGGTTTACCTTTTCCCTGTTAAACTCATGGAGTAACCAGGGGGCTTGTATTAAGTCAGTACGGTTTATACGGGGGCTATTTTCTCCCTTTTTGACGGTAATGGTTTATAAAACCACCGCTTCAGGCTTGAATAAGCCAGCTTTATACCCAAACATGGCAGGTATTTATGTATCATGTGTTTGTTATATTTCTGATACACATATAAAGATCATAATCCGGCTGACGGTATAACCGCTACCGAAGTTCAAATTTTTTCTGATTGCAGGAAATATGAATTAAAGTTTTTCAAGCAAAAGCTTCAGTACTTATGCACGAAGGCATATTCCAGGCAGAAGTTTTAACTATCTTATTACAAGGCAGCATGGTGCCAAAACAAAATCATTGTTTTTGTGGAAGGATGTTGCAGATAGTTCTTCAAACCGGCTTTCGGTTCAAGCCTGCTCCTCATCCTCCGCCGCTTCAGCTTCCTCGTCTCTACCCATTGGCTGGAAATCAACAGAGGTCCAGCGATTCCCATTAAAGCTTGGAAAACAGCTTCTTCATGGATCAGGGAAGACGGTTCAATATCAGGGGTGTAAGTGTGCTTACGGATTGGAGGAATCAGATTCTCCGCTTCAACAGTTGGGGCAGGCACTCGCTTGTTTTGATTACTATATTGCGCTTGATAATGCGTCAAATCTGCCTCTTCAGCTAACTGGCAAGCAAGAGGGCGCACTGCGCGGTTTATGGCCCTTAAGTCTTCTTCGTTGAACTCAGAGCCATCTTCTTTCAGACTGGGATAGCCTTGGGCTGCTTCCACAGGATCAAAGTCGGGCACCCATGCCTTTGCCCGGATTAAGGCATTGATGGCTCCGGTTCGGGCAGCGGATTTTTTCAGCTCCTCAATCCGGGCTGGAAGCATTGACAACTTGCTAAGAGTGTCCTGGATTAAAGAGGGCGCCGGGTTGTTGTGAGAAGCTGTGGTGATGATCCGTTGGGCTCCGGTATACAATTGTTCTACCAACGTGTAGGCAGCTTTCAATTTCTTCCGCACATCATTTCCTAAGTGCCCAATACGTGTGCCTATAACAAGATTGGAATGGTCTCAAACCGGACTTACGATGCAGCAGATTCAAATTCATTACAGAAGTTACAAGGAGCTTACCAAAGATTGGAGCAGTCATGGAGTGTATTTGCCGCTGTACGGCCGTCAGTTCATCTACCACCGGTTTAAGGGCCGCTTCAGCATTTTCTGCTCTTTTGGTTAAACCGGCCTTCTCAGTGGCCCAGTCAGCTCGTTCTTTCTTCAAATTTTGTTTCAGCCGTTCAGCAGTGCTCAAAGCGCTGGTTAATTCTTGCTTGGCTTTATTTGTTTCAGCTTGCTGGGTCTTCAGGGCCTCCTGCAAATCGGCAATCCGGCCCTCCTTGATTTTAATCTCAGCCTGCATACAGATGACATTTTAAAACTTTGCACAGGCGAGCCAAGAAATTAAAGTATCAACCACATAACAAAGTTATATGCCTGATACTTGGGGGCTAATGTACCTTCAATTTTTTGTATATTGCTCGATTACAAAGTACCAAGCTCAATACAAGTATTCAACTTGGTACTTGGGGGCTAATGGCTATTTGATCAAGTTCTGTTCTCAGGACAGCTTTTTATTTTTTCGCCCCGGTTTGCTTATGCTAAACCGGCCCTCGAGGGTTATGCCGACGGATTTCAATATATATATATATATATATATATATATATATATATATATATATTCAGGATCAAGTCCCGGTTTGACCAAGGTCACAAACCGGCCCTTGGGGGCTACCGGGATGAATGCAAGGGCAGAACAGAAAGAAGGAATTTACCTCAAATTTATCCCTCATCATTTTGACCAGGCCAGCTTCACAGTCATGGCTAGTGTAAAGCCGGTTTAAATAGCCAGAGTGAAGATCTTGAGCATTCAGAGCGGCGTATGTTTCTAATCCAACATCCCATTTTCCTTTGTTCAAAGGGGAAGAATCCTCTTTCATGGTATGTCTGGTAAGGGTGGCAGGATTCCCGGGTTCAGAGCGGCCTACACCGGTAATCACAACATCATCATCTTTTGACTCGCCAGTTTGGGTTGGTGCAGCCGTTTTCTCAGCAGGAGTGTGGGATTTCTCAATCTGGACAGAACTGGCAGGCGGATCAGCAGACGCTGGAGTATTAACAAGGCCTTCTTCAGGGATAATGTTGTCTTGCAGAGGAGGATCATTGGGGATATCTTCAGAAGTAAATATTTCATGATCCGGTGCTTGGTCATGTTCTGGGGCCACATTTTCTTCAGCCGCTTTATCCAGGCGGGCTTTCTTGCTTGGCTTCGGTTTAGCCCTGGAAGAAAAGATAAAAATTAAGGAAAAGTATAAACCATTACGCAGTATACTGGAAGCATATGTTCGGTTTAACTTACCCAGCAACTGTTTTCAAAGGTGGTAGCTGGGTGGCCGACGATTCACCAGATGATGAATGAGAAGTGACCTGATAATCGGAGTCGGATGGATTAAGAGGTTGACGGAAGAAACCCGCTTTACGATTTAAATCAATTAAAAGGTCGGAGACCTCGGAGCGGCGTTTTCGAACCGGACTGTTTGGTAAACCGGCAGAGGTAACTACCTGGCCGCTGTGCCGGGTTGTGCGGCGAGCTTCGTGTTGCTGGGTCTTCATAAGAAATTGGGAATCCAGATAAGCAAGAGGATGAGAAAATTTAACTTTCCGGTTTGCCCGGCGAAATTTTGGCAAAGGCAAGATTTCTGAATCAGAAGAGAGAATGGTTACCTCAGCGAAAACCGCATTGCTGGCTTCAGCGTCATCCTGACAAACATCATCATCAATAAGGCGTGTAAAAAGTAAGCCAAGTGAATCAAGTTCTACCTCAAGATCCGGACCACCCACATCATCATCAATGGCTGGGTCAGATGAAGCGGTGGTTTTTCTCTTATGAGCTGGTTTCTTGACAACCTTGGTCTTGGGCCGGGTTGGCCGTCCTGCCTTCTCCGTTTTGTCTTGAGGAAGTTTCTTACTCCAGAACGGATTATCACCCTGGATCAGCAGCAATTAAAACGTTGAACATATAAAATAGTAAACCGGTTCAACAATAGAGCAATTGAAATATTACCGCAGGCGGTTTGTTGGTGGTGCAGTAAGGAAGCAGCCCGGTTTGAGCACAGAGGTGCTCCGGTTCATTCAGCATCTTTTTCACAGATTCTGTGACTTCGTCCTCAGGGAGTTGGATTTTAGTGTGTCGGAGTGGGTCATCGACACTATCAGTATATTCACACATCAAATTTGGGTGCCGGCTTAGAGGCAAAATACTCCATGATATCCAGCAACGTGCAAGGTCTATTCCTGTTAAACCATTGGCCATGAAGGCCCGGAGCTTGGAAAGTTGAGGAGCATATTTAATTCTCTCCTTGGCACTTAGCCTTTGTGGAAAAGGGTGAGTTTTGCTGAGCCGTTCTGGACGGAAGCCAGGCAAGGGATTTTCATTGTCAGGAGATGTATCCTTGCAATAAAACCAAGTTACGTTCCATTCTTTGGGGTGCGTATGGAGTTTGACGTGAGGGTAGGTGATTTCTTTCCACTTCTGAATGGCCATACCGCCCAGTTCGGTATTAGGGCCGTCAGTGAATTGAGTACGGCGGTTCAGATGAAAGAGATCTCTAAATAACTCGACGGAAGGTTCCTCTTGAAGGTATGCCTCAGAAAGCACTTGAAAATGACATAGATTGGTGACGGAGTTGGGGCCGATATCCTGTGGACGGAGTTGAAAGTTGGCTAACACATCCCGATAAAATTTGGAGCCGGGCGGTTTGAAGACCCGGGCCATATGATCTGTGAAGACCACGACCTCTCCTTCCTGGGGTGTAGGAGGACATTCATCTCCAGGAACCCTCCAATGAATCGTGTCTTTGCTATCCAAAGCGCCAATCAGGACTAGATCGTTCTACTGTGATTCTGTGACACGGGAGGGAACCCAGTTGCACTCGTACACTTGTTTGGCCATGACAAGATCTACAAGAAATAAATGATCCGGTTCAAGAACATGCCGGACAAAACGGTGTTGATCTAATTACGGTAAACCGGAGGCAGTACCCATAAACCGGTCTTCTACAACGCAGCATCAGATGGATTCTGGCGGTTCAACCAGGGGACTAATGACATATATACTGGTCTAGCAATTTTTTCTCGATGGTGAAGTTAAACCGCCAGGACTAAGCATCGGAAGCAATGGAAACTATGGATAACTAGTTATGCAGAAACAAGTTTCACAAAATTATGTTACAGCCGCGGATCTACAGCAAGCTCATAAAAACATGAAATATTTCGAAGACTAAGACGGAAATAGAAGTGAACCATTGAGCGGTTAGAGGCGGGAGATCTATGAGCTTGGATGAGAAATGACAAGCGGATGCTAAAGGGATCGCTACTAAACACAGCAAGAGTTCACAGATGCATTCAAGATCAGAGAGCAGCTAGGAACGCACAATGAACATAGCAGGAACATGGAACCCTAAGAACAGATCTAGGTTAAGAGGGAGAGAGAACTTACCGGGAACGGAGAAGATGCGGAAAGATGCCGCAACACTCTGGTGCGTACAGGTTGATGCAGCGGCCTGAGATGAGGCAGAGGTCGACGGTGGTGGCGGAGCTCCAAAGCCGGCGATGTGAGGAAGAAGAAGAAGAAGGGACGAAGGGGAAGAGAAAGGAAATGACCCTTCGGTCTTATTTATAAGGCAACTGAGCTAGGTCAAACGCGCGAATCCAGGAGCTGTCATTAAGAGGGCGTTATGAATTTCATAATGACGTCATGCCAGTTTATAGTAGCCAAAACTAATGACGTCATGCCGGTTTACAGCAACCAAAAATGATGACGACACGAAGATTTGCCAATTAACAGAAGACATCCAAGACGCAAGATGGTGTGAAGGATTGACATGAACCAGTTCAAATCAATCTGGGGCCTAATGTTGGGGATATTACCACTGGGCGTAAACCGGCCTGCTTGGGCCGGGTTAACTTCATGGTGGTATAAGCAGGTGAAGGCCCAAGGTCTATAGTCGGTTTAGAATCTGTAGCTGTAAACCGACCTGATGTATAACTTGTATTGTAAGTTAGGAATAGAGAGATACCGACCGGGATACGAATATGAACCGGCTGGGACTCTATGGACCGACGGGCGTCACCCGTGTATATAAGGGGACGACCCGGCGGTCGTTCAGGAGAGACAACTACAACTCGAGCCTAGGCGAAGCTTGTTTGCTCCCTAGCCATCGAGACCACATCAATTCCACCACAACTAGACGTAGGTTGTTACCTTCACCGAAGGGGCCGAACTACTATAAAACCCTCGTGTCTTTGTGTCCGCTTTAACCCCTTCAAGTAAACCCGTAGCGATGGCTCCACGACTAAGTCCTTTTGCTAGGACACCTGCCGTGACAAATCCACGACACCGCCGCTTCCTTACATCTTGAGGATGTTGTAGCTATGGTGCGTGGCCGCCATGAACTTGGCCAGTGCTGGGTACCCTAGGATGGCGTTGTAGGCCAGGCGGATGTCGGCGACATCGAATTCAATGAGCTCGGTGTGGTAGTTGTTGCAGTCGCCGAAGGAAACTGGGAGGCGAACCTACCCGATCGGGTGTGTCGATCCATCGGGCACTCTTGAGAATGGCTTGGTGGGGTGCAGCTGGTAGTATGGCACCTGGAGCCTGTCGAACGTCTGGACGGAGAGAACATTGAGCCCTGCTCCACCATCGATGAGGGTTTTGGTGACGGGCACATTGCTGATGAGGGGGGAGCAGAGCATGGGAGTGCGCCAGCGGTGGCCACGCACTTGAGTCGGTTTGAGGAGTCGAAGGTGATGGCGCACTTGGACCACTTTCTTGAGTTGCTTCAAGCTTGGGGAGCGCTACATTGACCTCACGCGCGAACTGCTTGGAGACATGGTGGGAAGCCGGGGCCTGCGAGGTGCCCAAGATGCAGGCAATGGCCCGAGGCTCCTAGAAGCCCGTAGCCCCCTCGTCCTGGTGGTGATCTTCGTTCCTTCTTGGCGGTCGAAGCAAAGGAGGCAAAGCTGCGTTGCCCTGAGGACGGTCCTCACGAGGCGGCTCCCTCCAGTTGCCCTCGCGAGGCTCGTCCTGGCAACGGTCCTGACGAGGCTGGTCGCGCCACTCCTGACGGCGGTCGCGTCCATCCCAGCGTCCTCCACCTCGGCCACCTCCGTGTCCGTAGCCCCGATCGTTGCGCTCGGGGTGTCGACTGAGGATCCCGTCACAGAGCCCTAAGCTCCCGGCAGCCGCTGGCGTTATGGTTGTAGACATTGTGGAAGGTGTAGAACGGCCGCTTGCCCTTGGATGACTTGGGGTGGTCGCAACCATGCTTGGTCTCTGGCTCCGCCGCCAGCACTGCTGGCCCCTCGCGCTTTGTGTCCTTGGTCTTGGTCTTCTTTTTTATGGATCAGCATCAGGGAGCTCGAGGAGGGAGAGGCATCCCTCCTCAGCCCTTGCACACTTGTTCGCCATGTTGAACATCTCCAGAGCGGTGCAGAGGTCCTCGTGGATGGCTAGCTCCTCCTTCATCTTGATATCACGGACGCCACCGGTGAACGCGGAGATGATGGCCTCGTCAGACACCTTGGGAATCTTGAGTCGGACGGTGTTGAAGCGCTGGATATACTTATGCACGGTCTCTCTAGGTTGCTGCTTGACCGGGCGCGGGTCGCCCGCGGCCGGCGGACGGTCTCGAGTGCCCTGGAAGTTGGTGATGAAGCGGCTACACATCTCCTCCCATGAAGAAACCGACCCCTCAGTCAGGTTCAAGAGCCAAGAAAACGCGCCATCCTTGAGGGCCATCGGGAACCAGTTTGCCATGATCTTCTCGTCACCGTTGGCCGCCTCGATGCTTAGCTCGTAGAGCTGTAGGAACTCGGAGGAGTCTGCGGTGCCGTCATAGCATGGAGGCAGGTCAGGTTTGAACTTGCTCGGACAAATGATGTTGAGTAGCTCTGCAGTGAACGCGTGGCATCCTGTCGTGGCCACCGGAGGTTGTCGAGGGGGTGGAACGTGGTCCTGGTGCGCGCGTGCTGCCACCTCTTGTGGTGGCTCGCGAGCCTGGTGTTGGGGTGCTGGAAGCACGCGCACTTCTCCTTGGGGACGTTGTACCACCTGGCAGCTCACGTCATCCCAAGCCGACACCGGGCGTTGCGGGTCGCGCCGTCAACCCATACGCCTTGGCTCGATGCTGGCACCCTGGGCCGAAGGTGGAGGAGGAGCCCCGTGCGCGACGTTGCCTGCTGCAGGTGGTTGCTGAGGCAGTGAGCGAGCCGGCCCGTTGGAGACCCTGTGCGCAATGCTGATGAGTTCGGCGATACGCTTGAGCCACTCCTTGTAGAGATCACCCACCGGATGGTAGCGAAGAAGCTCCTGCGTCGTGAGCAGAGCGGCCCGCGCGTCCACCTGGCTGTGACGCGCGTGGGAGGACAAAGCTACTGGGGTCAGTGACGGAGTAGCGGTGTGGCCGTCATGGTGCACCGACGAGTGCAGTGTTGAAGCTTGCCGCTCGTGGCCGACAGGGCCCGTGGCGGCATTGGCCACCGAAGAAGGAGCGCGGCGAGCGCAGCCGTCACCCGCCGGAGCCGTCTGAGCGACGCGGGCGGCGACCTCAACCCGACGCTCAGCGCGAGCCCTGCGCGCGTCGGCCATGGAGATGTCAGACCGGATATGGGTCGAACGACAGAAGAGAGGATCCGATGCACCCCTACGTGGCGCACCAAATGTCGGATTTCGGGATCCAACAACCCTTGAGAGGTTCTAACTCTGGGTGCGTGCGGAAATCTCAACCTGCCCAGCCTGCCTACTCGCGATCCTCCCTAGCCTAGCACGTCGACCTCACAGAGACATAAAGACACGTAGATTTATACTGGTTCGGGCCACCGTTGTGGTGTAATAGCCTAATCCAGTGTGGTGTGGTGGATTGCCTCGAGGGGCTATGGATGAACTAGTACAAAGTATGAACAAGCCTCAGGAGGTGAGGTGTTCTTGAGCTAGTGTGGTGCTCTACTTGTTCTGGTTTTGGTCTTCTCGTCCTTGTCTCTCTCCCTCACTCTGGTGGTGGCTAAGTCCTATATATAGTGGCCTTGGTCCTCTTCCCAAATATGAGCGGGAAGGTATTCCACAACAGCGGGATTTGAAAGGGGACAAGTAGTATAGTCTATCCTGACAAAAGTAGTATTCGCCTGCGAAAAGCCTCTGGTTGTGACGCTGCGGTGGGCTCGGTGATGACCTCTGTCCTGCCGTCCTGGCGGTCTTGGTCTTGTTGCACCAGAATGCAAACCTTTGGTTGATTCCTCAGGACTCTGCGCCTGTGGCTTGCCTCCCTTGCACAAAAGAGGAAACCTGCGCTTTGCACCCGTCTGGCCTTGGTTGTCATGGCTCATTTCAGCTGAGCCTCGTGAGGTAGCTGCATAGAATTCTTCGCCCCTCAGCAGCCCTCCTGAGGAGGCCAACTCTTTCGGGGGTCTTGGCATCGTCCGCCTCGCGAGGCTTGGCCCCTCGCGAGGGTCTTGAGGTGTTGGTGCTGAAGCTGGGCCATACCAGGCCGTCGATGAAGCCACGCGGTGGGCCGCAGGCAGGCAAGACTGGATACCCCCAAGTCCAGGACGCCGATAGCTACGTGCTTCTAGCAGGAACCATTCTTACCTACGGCACAAAAACACAACGGTGATTTATCAAGTTTGTTGTTTTAACCTTCAACAAGGACCGCCGCAGTCAAATTCGATTCAACTAAAGTTGGAGAAACAGACACCCGCCAGCCACCTTTATGCAAAACTAGTTGCATGTCTGTCGGTGGAACCAGTCTCATGAACCTGGTCATGTAAGGTTGGTCCGGGCTGCTTCATCCAACAATACCGCTGAATCAAAATAAGACATTGGTGGTAAGTAGTATGACGATCACCACCCACAAACTCTTTGTGTTCTTCTCGTGCATATCATCTATGCATAGACCTGGCTCGGATGCCACTGTTGGGGAACATAGCATGCAATTTCAAAAAATGTCCTACGCTCATGCAAGATCTATCTAGGAGATGCATAGCAACGAGAGGGGTAGAGTGTGTCCACGTACCCTCGTAGACCGAAAGCGGAAGCATTCGCCAACGTGGTTGATGTAGTCGAACTTCTTCTTGTTTCAACCGATCAAGTACCGAACGTACGGCACCTCCGAGTTTTGCACACGTTCAGCTTGATGACGTCCCTCGAACTATTGATCCAGCAGAGTGTCGCAGAAGTAGAAGAGTTTCGTTAGCACGACGGCATGGTGACGGTGATGCTGAAGTTATCCGCGCAGGGCTTCGCCTAAGCACTACGTGAATATGACCGGAGGCGTAAACTATGGGGGGAGCGCCACACACGGCTAAGAATCATTGGTGTGTGTTCTAGGCGCCCCCTACCCACATATATATAGGTGGGAGGGCGAGAGAGGCAGCCTAGGGTGCGCCCAAGTAGGAGGAATCCTACTTGGGCCCCTAGTCCAATTTGGCCTCATCCTTTCCTTTTATCGGAAGGGGGAAAGGGAAGAGAGGGAGGAGGAAGGAAGAGGGGGCGAACTCCCTCCTCCTTCTCCTACTCGGCCTCCTTCCTTAGGTGGTGTGCTCCCCTCCTATGGCCCATAAGGCCCATTATTCCCCCGGGGGGTTCCGGTAACCCCCCCCAGTACTCTGATATGTACCCGATACACCCCGGAACACTTCCGGTGTCCGAATACTATCACCCTATATATCAAACTTTACCTCTCGACCATTTCAAGAATCCTCGTCATGTCCGTGATCTTATCCGGGATTCCTAACAAAATTCGTTTACCAAATAACATAACTCATATAATACAAAATTGCCATTGAACGTTAAGCGTGCGGACCCTACGGGTTAGACAACTATGTAGACATGACCGAGACACCTCTCCGGTTAATAACCAAGAGTTGAACCTGGATGCTCATATTGGCTGCCACAAATTCTACAAAGATCTTTATCGGTCGAACCGTTATGACAACATACGTTATTCCCTTTGTCATCGGTATGGTACTTGCCCGAGATTCGATCGTCGGTATCTTCATACTGTAGGATCGAAAGTATGTCTAGAGGGGGGTGATTAGACTACTTAACCAAATAAAACCTAGCCTTTTCCCAATTTTAATTCTTGGCAGATTTTAGCAACTTAGCACTAGTCAAGCAATCAACCTACACATGCAATTCTAAGAGTATAGCAGCAGAATGTAAATCAGTGCATGTGAAGGTAAAGGGGAGGAGTTTGGAGGGAGCAAATGCAATGTTGACACGGAGATTTTTGGCGTGCTTCCGATAGGTGGTGCTATCGTACATCCACGTTGACGGGGACTTTAACCCACGAAGGGTAACAGTTGCGTGAGTCCACGAAGGGCTCCACCCATGAAGTGTCCATGAAGAAGCAACCTTGTCTATCCCACCATGTCCATCGCCCATGAAGGACTTGCCTCACTTGGGTAGATCTTCACGAAGTAGGCGATCTCATTGCCCTTACAAACTCCTTGGTTCAACTCCACAATTTTGACGGAGGCTCCCAAGTGACACCTAACCAATGTAGGAGACACCACTCTCCAAAAGGTAATAGATGGTGTGTTGTTGATGAACTCCTTGCTCTTGTGCTTCAAATGATAGTCTCCCCAACACTCAACCCTCTCTCATAGATTTGGCTATGGTGGAAAGATGATTTGAGTGGAAAGCAACTTGGGGAAGGCTAGAGATCAAGATTCTTGTGGTTGGAATGGAATGTCTCGGTCTCAACACATGAGTAGGTGGTTCTCTCTCAGAAAATGAATGCTGGAAGTGTAGGCACGTTCTGATTTCTCTCTCCTCGAATGAAGACTGGGTGGAGGGGTATATATAGCCTCCTAACCGTTACAGACAGATTCCCAAACTCGGTGAGACCGAATGGTGAAACTCGGTCAGACCGATTCAGGTCAAAATGTCAACGTTAGGCTTTTCGGTGGGACCGATATGATCAACTCGGTGGGACCTATGTGCTAGGGTTAGGGCATAACTTGATCTTGGTGAGACCGATTACACAAAGTCGGTGAGATCGATTTTGGTAATAGGCAAACACAGAATTGGTCAGGCAAACTCGGTGGGACCGGTCGCTCATTTCAATGAGACCGAAATGTTATGAAAATGAAAACAGGGAGTTTGCATCGCGAGCTTGCTGTGACCGATCGCTCATTTCAGTGAGACCGAAACATTATGACGGGAAACAGGGAGTTTGCAATTCCATATCGGTGAGACCGAGATCCCTATCGGTGAAACCAAATTGATTAGCGTTTGTGGCAGTGGCTATGTCAAATGAACTCAGTGGCGCCGGATAGATCAAATCGGTGGGGGCCGAGTTTGACTGTTAGGTTTAGGACATATGTGGAAATGAGAAAGTGGCTGAGGGTTTTGGAGCATATCACTAAGCATTTTGAGCAAGTAAGCCATTAAGCAACACCTCATCCCCTTTTAATGGTATTGGCTTGCCTATGAACTGAATGTGATCTTGGTTCACTGAAATGAAAATGTAGAGTCTTGAGCTTGTTGCCAATATGTGTCCTTAGCATTTTGAGGGGTCCACATCTCCAGTCCATGCCATGCCAATCATTGAACTTTCTGATATGATCATCTTGAAAGAGTATTAGTTCAATGAGATATATGTTGTTAAGAATTACCAAAACCACCCAGGGATTAGTTGCACTTTCAATCTCCCCCTTTTTGGTAATTGGTGACAACATATAGATCAAAGCTTCAACAAATGATAATTAGAATGAAATACATCGTCGCTTTGAGAAGTATGTGATAGGCAAGAGCTCCCCCTAAATTTGTGCATTATTTAAGATTTTCTTTTGAATGCAAATGCACAAGAAATTAGGATCATGGGTTACTCTTCCATGTCACATACATCTTGGTGGAGCGCTCAAAATGATAGAAAGAGGAACATGCACTCATCACCAAGGCAAAGTGAATAATCATACATAAGAGATAGATAATATCACCATTCAAGCACTAGCATTAAGTATGATATGATCAAACAAACGACCATACAAGTATCTCACACACATAATCAAAAAGTATCAACCAAGCAAGCAAGCAAATAAGTAGCAAAAGAAGCAAAGCTCTCTCTCTCTCTCTCTCGAAGCATATGATCTATACACTTTCTCCCCCTTTGGCAACAAGTTACCAAAAAGATAGAAAATTCATAGTGCTATGCGGCTCTCTAAGCATGATCTTCACACTACAAAAAAAGACACATCTGTGACATTTTGGGCTGAACGGAAATTTTTTCTGTCATACATATGACACTTGTATGACAATAATTGTGACAAAACCCTGTATCATCATAGATGTGGCGGGCTCCTACTTTTATGACAAAAAATCATGATAGAAAATGGGCTTTTCGTCTTGGGCAGGCCGGAGATGCAGCTGCATGACATTCTTTGGGCCGTCCATGATGGAAAAAACCGTGGTACAAGCGCGGGCGAGGAAAATTTTGAGGAGTTCCCGGTTACGGTGGGTGGTCGGGGGCCGAGCGATGCGCGTTTCTCTCGTACACACATGCGTGTGTGTGCGAGGCGTTGGCTCTAACTAAACCCGAGCGAGGCGTTGGGCTCTAACTGAACCCGAGCGATTGCACTGCAGGCTACACGTTACTGAACCCGAGCGATCGATTGATGGCTGTTAACTAAACCCGATCAAGCGATTCCTTCGCTACTGCTGCTAACTGAAGCTGATCGATGCTACCTCTCTGGATGAACAGTGAGTGCTGGAGGGGGTGGATGAACGGTGAGCGGTGGCGTTGCCTCTGGATGAACAGGACCCCATGGTGTGGAGGGCTGGATGAACAGTAGAAGGTGGAGGGGTGGTTGAACAGTAGCCGGTGGAGTAGCGCGCGGTGGAGGCTGGATGAACAGGAGCCCGTGGAGGCTGGAGGAGGTCGACGGTAGCCCGTGGAGGCTGGAGGAGGTCAACGGTGGAGATGAATAGTATCCCGTGGAGTCCCGTTTTGCGATACGCCACACCCCTCCTGATGAACAGCACCCCCGTTTCGACTGTAGCGCTCCAACACAAGTCTGTTTTGTCCGTTTTGTGGTACGCCACACCCCTCCCGATCAACATGACCCCCGTTTTGACCGTAGGAGGTCCGTTTCCTCCGTTTTGTGGTACGCCACACCCCTCCCGCTCAACAGGACCCCCGTTTCGACCATAGGAGGTCCGTTTCCTCCATTTTGCGGTACGCCACACCCCTCCCAATCAACAAGATCCCGTTTCGAACGTGGACGGTCGAACACAAGGTCGTTTCCTCCGTTCTGCGGTACGCCAGGCCTCGTTTCCATCGCTTGTTCCGTCCAAGCCCTCCCGATGAACACGACCACGCATCCCGTTTCGACCTAGCCGGTTGGCTCCCCATGAACACGACGACGATGATGTTTCTCCGTTCCGACCCAGCCATGTACACGAGCCCTGGCCGTACGTATGCGCGAGTAGGTGTTCAAGACCCCGCCCGTATGTACACATACATGGTCGTATTTTCTTTCTTGCACCCTAGTTGTCGTACGTACGTGTACATGCTATGTGCGCGCCTCTACTACGACATGTTCGCGCCTCTACAACGACCAGTATGTACATACACGTTCGCGACCAGAATGACAACGTTGTGTATGCTTCGACTAGGTGGGTCCCGACTGTCAGGCACTTCCTTGCCTGCGAAGATGTAGCTGGTGGGTCCCAGCAGTCAGGGGGCGAATCGTTTTTCTGCCCGGACGCATTTCCTTGCGTGTGAAGATTTAGCTGGTGGGTCCCAACAGTCCGGGGGCGAATCGTTTTTTTACCAGACGAACTTCCTTGTGTGCGAAGGTGTAGCTGGTGGGTCCCAACAGTCAGGGGGGAAACGTTTTTTTTTCACGAAATACGGTGGCCCGTCCGGTGGATCCCCGCTATCAGGTGGATGAATAATTATTTTGCGTGTAATAAGGAGAAACTTCCTTGCTGCGGCCGTGGACCCAGCTGTCAGCCTCGACACGTACAGTCCACGTATGATGGAAGCCGTTCCTTGACCACGTTGACCACGCCGTGCCGAGAGCACCAGGGCGGTGAACGACGGCGAGGCCTAGGAAGGGGACGACGCGGAGCCGGGGAACAGGCGGGAGTGGATGCACACGCGTAGAGGAGTATGAGGGTTCACTGGTTCACTGCGGTGTGAGGCTACCGTCGCCGCAGAATAACAGGGGTGTGGGTGAGTAGAGGGATGGCCTGGCCAGCGGTGGGAGTAGTAGGCGGCGGTGAGGCCTCTACCGCATCGCAGCCGGCCACGGGAGGCAGGAGCATGAGGCACGACCGACGCTAGTTTGGGCGGCTGGTGCAAGAAGACCAGAGGTTGAAGAAGCACTACGGCCGTTGGATGGACATCGTATGGTCACTGGAGCTAGAACCGTGCATATTGACTAAGTTGACAAAGCCCTCCATCCCCGTCAACTTAGTAGGCCCACAAGTCAGCCTGCCACTATACTAGGTCCCAGCTATCAGGGGGAGTATTCATTTTTTTGTACGTAATAAGGAGGCACTTCCTTGCATGCGAAGATATAGCTGGTGGGTCCGAGCTGCCAGCGGCGGTAACATTTTTTTCGTGAAATACAGAGGCCATTTTGGTGGGTCCCTGATATCAGGTGGAGGAATCATTATTTTGCGCGTAATAAGGAGGCATTTCCTTGCGTGCGGCCGTGGACCCAGCTGTCGGCCTCTCCACTTATAGTCCACTTCAGATGCATGTCGGTCGTTGACCATGTTGACCAGGCCGCACCAAGAGCACCAGGGCGGTGGACGACGGCGAGGCCTAGGAAGGGAATGACATGGTGGCAGGGAAGACTCGGCGGTTGTTTCCCACGCGGAGGGGAGTACGACTGTACGAGGGTTTACTGGTTCGTTTGCCATCGCCGAAGAATAACAGCAGGTGTGGATGAGTAGAGAGATGGCTAGGCCAACGATGGGAGTACGGTGGGGCGGTGAGGCCTACGCGGTAGGACAGCCGGCCGCGAGAAGGAGGGAGCAGGCAGTCCCGCCGGCGCTTGTTTGAGCGGCTGGAGCAGGAAGTGCAGAGAATGAAGAAGAACGATGGCCGTTGGATGGACATCCAACAGTCACTGCTTGTGCATCAACCTTTTTTTAGGAAAGCCTCAAATCTGTGGAAAACATCATACAACCTATCTGCCATTATTTCAAATAATTTCCAGCCCATTTGCTAATTCTTAAGGTTTTTTTGGAGCACATATTCTTTTTGTTAGCATTACAGCCCATATTGTGGCCATGGTTAAAAAACTATACGAAATTTTGCATATTTCGGTGCGGTCTGAACTGTTTTTAATCCCGAAATTTCGACTCACATTCAAACTAATTTTAAAAATAAATGTATATCAATATAAAATCCAACAAATTCTCCATGCATAAAAATTAATGTAATTTAAAATTTCGAAATGAAAAAAGATATTTGAAACTAATTGTCGGTTTGATGTGTTTTAAAAATGTACAACCCATTTCTCATTATTGATGGGCCATTTTCTCGGCCAGCCGAATGAAAGCTCTCTTCGTGTTGAAAGATTTGCAGCCCAACAGGCCTGACAAAGCAACTTACTTGGCAAATCACAACAAAATTGGGCTGTGGCCGTGGACCCAGCTGTCAGCCTCTCCACGTATAGTACTCTTCCGATGGAAATCATTCCTTGACAACGCCGACCACGCCGCGCGGAGAGCACCATGGCGGTGGATGACGGCGAGGCCTAGGAAGGGGACGACGCGGAGCCGGGGAAGACACGTCAGTGGAAGCCCGCGCGGAGAGGAGTACGGGGGTTCACTGGTTCGGCTGTCGCGTGAGGCTGCCGTCGCCGCAGGGCCTGGCCAGCGGTGGGAATAGTAGGGGCGGTGAGGCCTCTGCGGCAGCACAGCCGGCCATGGGAGGCAGGAGCATGCGGCACGACCGGCGCTGCTTTGGGCGGCTGGAGCAAGAAGACCTGAGGTTGAAGAAGCACTACGACCGTTGGATGGACATCGTACGGTCACTAGAGCTAGAGTCGTTCATATTGACTAAGTTGACAAAGCCCTTCGTCCCAGTCAACTTAGTAGGCCCACAAGTCAGCCTCCCACCAAGGTGGGTCCCAGCTAGCGGGGGAGTATTCATTTTTTTGTGCGTAATAAGGAGGCACTTCCGGTGGGTCCGAGCTGGCAGCGGGGGGAACTTTTTTTCGCGAAATACGGTGGCCCGTCCGGTGGGTCCCCGCAGTCAAGGGGAAATGTTTTTTTTGCAAAATACTGGTGGCCCATCTGATGGGTCCCCACTGTCAGGTGGAGGAATAATTATTTTCCGTGTAATAAGGAGGCACTTCCTTGCGGCTGCCATGGACCCAGCTGTCAGCCTCTCCACGTATAGTACTCTTCCGATGGAATTCGGTCTTTGACCACATTGACCACGCCGCGCCGAGAGCACCACGGCGGTGGATGAAGACGAGGCCTAGGAAGGGGATGACGCGGAGCCGGGGAAGATGCGACAGTGGATGCCCACGCGCAGAGGAGTATGAGGGTTCACTCGTTCGGCTGCGGTGTGAGGCTGCCATCGCCGCAGAATCACAGCGGGTGTGGGTGAGTGGAGGGATGGCCTAGCCAGCGGCGGGAGTAGTAGGGGGCGGTGAGGCCTCCACGGCATCACAGCCGGCCATGGGAGGCAGGAGCAGGCGGCACGATAAGCGCTGCTTTGGGCGGCTGGAGCAAGAAGACCAGAGGTTGAAGAAGCACGATGCCCGTTGGATGGACATCGTACGGTCACTGTAGCTAGAATCGTTCATATTGACTTAGTTGACAAAACCCCCCGTCCCCGTCAACTTAGTGGGCTCACAAGTCAGCCTCCCACCAAGGAGGAACTTTCCTTGCGTGCGACCATGGACCTCATGGGTCCCATCCATCGGGCTCTCCACGTACAGTCATCTTCCGATGACTCTCATTTGTTGACCACGCCGCACCGAGCGTAGCGAGGCGGTGGACGACGGCGAGGCCCGGAACAGGAACGACTCGGAGATGGGAAGACGCGGTAGTGGAGTCGCAGATTGAGAGGAGGAGAAGTGTTATAACTAGTTCTGTTCCGGTGTTGGGTTGTAGTCTATGGAGAATAACAGGAGGTGTCAAGGGGTGGAGGGATAGCCTGGCCGGCGGTGGGGTAGCGCTTCGCAGCGATGCGTGCTAAGCAGAGCCGCTAGCCGCCGGAGGCCGGACCAGGCGGTCCCGGCGACGCTGGAGGAAGAAGACGAGATATTAAAGGTGCATGCCGACCATTGGATATAAATCCAATGGCTGTGGATGACACAATCATTTGTTGACCAAGTTGACAACGCCCTGCGTAGGCTTCGACCTATTGGCCCACATGTCAGCCTGCAAAAATGTGGCATATATTTAACCCATGTTTTCTAGAATGTACCGTCCATTTGCTAGGCTGGGTGAACAAATAATTTTGCGTCAATTAGGCCCATTTATATTTTCTAAGAAATCCCAGCCCATTTGCACTTCCTTGAAATACACGTATTAGGTGGGCTCGTTATATATATAATGTTATGTTAGAAGGAGCAATTAATATCAAAGAATAAACCGGAGAGGCACATTATATATATATATATATATATATATATATATATATATATATATATATATATATATAATTAACAAATTAGCGAGTTATTGCTCAAAATAAAAATGAGCGCGTTATTATTAAATTGGTTCTTAAAATCTTCACAAGCTTTTGTACGCAATCACCAGGATTTTCCTTGCCTGCGAGTCAAAAACAACCAGGATTTTCCTTGCCAACATCCGTTAAACATTTACTTTTATAAGTTAATAACACATGGGATGTTTTTATAATGTATATATAAGTCTCTATAAAATATACGATAATAGTAATAATATAAATATATATAATGTGGTTAGAAGGGAAAACATAAATTGGACACATCATTATTATTCTTATATATAGATAAATAGAACAGAGATGTGCGTTTTATACCCCACATTAGGCATACTAACAAGTTGACACACAAATAGAACAGAAAAGGTAAACATTCGTATCAAACTCAGGTTCATAGGACACGGTCGTATTCATAGCCAACATTCACTATCAACAACTCAAAAGATTCATATATACACAAGCTCAGCATATCTATGCATCCAAATGATTGATAGATCACACGACAATATTCATACATAATTCACAAAAAGATTCATATATACACATGTTCAGTATGTTTATCCATCCAAATGATTGAGATCACAGTCAATATGATCCATGGACGAACTTTAATTACCTAGGGTATAGACTGGGAAATGGTGTTCAATCGGAGTTACTTCTTGCTAAAATTAGTTCTTGTACGAGTAAACTTTCGAGTACAAAAGAGGCAGCACAGACAATCTGAACTTTGCTTGTAGGTTTATCCTCAAATAGTGGCCTCGTGCCGAGGGAGGTTTGAGCAACTTGGCCACTACTTTCATCCAACTAGTTTACTGGCTCATCTTGGTCCTGTATCTCGCCAAAATTCTACATTGCAGACGAGAAAGGAGGCGGTTGAGAAAATGAACCACCCAAATTTTTTGTGCAGTTCAACTGAAATGGAGCATCCTTGGCATGCAGATTGATTAAGTGCCAGATGAATATACGCGTCAAGCAACTTGTCTGGAATCTTTAGACTCCATGCCATATAGTTCGCTACCATATGTGCCGATAACCAAAAGGCACAAGTTGGAGCAAAGACTGGACTGCGTTTTTCTGGGCTATGCACCAAGCAATATTGTTGGCGTTCACTCTCCTAATACTTGGAGTTTGACAATTGGTTGACGCCGGTTGATACTCGAATGAATATAGGCACTTCTTCTTGTCAACATCAATGCTTGTCTGAGTGAACTTTGGAGTACATAGCAACAGCATAAGTACCTGTCCATCTGATCATTTTGTGCAGTTCTACTGAAATCATCCAATGTAATGATTTGCCTGCGAGTTCAGGCTCCAAATTACTCCTTTATGAAATCGGCAAACAGTAGCTAAATACAAAATTACCAATACATATGATAGGCACAATAATAAGGATAAAGACCAGTACCAACCTGTGTGAGGTAGCATATCAATTACTATTTCCTTGGACTGGAAGCCGAAATAAGCCAAGCGACTGACAGCAAAGGAAGAAAGCAAGCCGAGATTAGCGACTGACAGGAAAGGACGGAAGTTGTCGAGGCAATGAAGCACCCAAAGTTTTTGAGCAGTTCCACCAAAATCTAGCATCCCTGTTGCACATATATTGAGAGAGTTAGATTACTATAATAGTGGGACTAGTTGATGAAACATAAACTAACAAATAGAAGCACCCTCATTATCTTAATGGGTAAAGTTAGAAACATAGTAGTCTTACTTAAAGAGATATATTAGTTCATTTAATCAGTACTAATTAGCTCAACACTCAAAGCATTGCCATTTATCATAGGTTGCAAAACTTTAATGTGTAAAGATAAATGAGTTTATCATGACAGTAATACGATACAAATAGAGATGACAACAAACTAATATGGATGAAGGCCTTAGGCCCGTACCAACCTGAGAAAAAATAGCTTATTCATGTAGTCCCATAAGAGATGATAAGCACTCACTGGAATCACACAATAGTATATATTTTTGTGCACTTCAAATGTTTGGTTGAAATCACTCTTGTTTACCAGTGCTGAGAATATATCGAAAGATTATCAAGAACTTCCAGCAGAGTTAAAGCACTGGCTGGGATACAGTTCATTGTATTATCTTGTGTAGTTCCACTAGAATCATGATTGGCACAACATGATCCCTGTTTGCACAAGTAGGAATAAGGTGAAACCTTCATTAGCTTAGCGAGAAAGGATAGGAAGACATTAGCATATTACTCAAATAGTAGCATCAAATTCATGATGGACAATACGCAAAACATTACCTCATTGAACCAATGGCAATAAATTTGTTGGAAATATGCCCTAGAGGCAATAATAAATTAGTTATTATTATTATATTTCCTAGTTCATGATAATCGTTTATTATCCATGCTATAATTGATTGATAGGAAACTCAGATACATGTGTGGGTACATAGACAACACCATGTCCCTAGTAAGCCTCTAGTTGACTAGCTCGTTGATCAATAGATGGTTACGGTTTCCTGACCATGGACATTGGATGTCGTTGATAACGGGATCACATCATTAGGAGAATGATGTGATGGACAAGACCCAGTCCTAAGCCTAGCACAAAGATCGTGTAGTTCGTATGTTAGAGCTTTTTTCTAATGTCAAGTATCATTTCCTTAGACCATGAGATTGTGCAACTCCCGGATACCGTACGAATGCTTTGGGTGTACCAAACGTCACAATGTAACTGGGTGGCTATAAAGGTGCATTACGGGTATCTCCGAAAGTGTCTGTTGGGTTGGCACGAATCGAGACTGGGATTTGCCACTCCGCGTAGCGGAGAGGTATATCTGGGCCCACTCGGTAGGACATCATCATAATGTGCACAATGTGACCAAGGGGTTGATCATGGGATGATGTGTTACGGAACGAGTAAAGAGACTTGCCGGTAACGAGATTGAACAAGGTATCGGCATACCGATGATCGAATCTCGGGCAAGTACAATACCGCTAGACAAAGGGAATTGTATACGGGATTGCTTGAATCCTTGACATCGTGGTTCATCCGATGAGATCATCGTGGAACATGTGGGAGCCAACATGGGTATCCAGATCCTGCTGTTGGTTATTGGCCAGAGAGTTGTCTCGGTCATGTCTGCATGATTCCCGAACCCGTAGGGTCTACACACTAAAGGTTCGGTGACGCTAGAGTTGTTATGGGAATTGGTGTGCAGTTACTGAATGTTGTTCGAAGTCCCGGATGAGATCCCGGACGTCACGAGGAGTTCCGGAATGGTCCGGAGGTAAAGATTTATATATGGGAAGTCCTATTTTGGCCACCGGAAAATGTTCGGGATTTTTCGCTATTGTACCGGGAAGGTTCTAGAAGGTTCCGGAGTGGGGCCCACCAGCATGGGGGAACCCACATGAACGTGGGTAGTGGGGGAAAGGCCGCACACCCTTGTTCAAGGCGCACCAAGATCCCCCCTTAGAAGGAATAATATCATATCTCGAAGGGATAAGATCAAGATCCCTAAAAAGGGGGATAACAATCGGTGGGGAAGAAAATTATGGGATTTCTTTCCTCCCACCTTTGCCAACGCCCCAATGGACTTGGAGGGCAAGAAACCAGCCCCCTCAACCCCTATATAGTGGGGAGGCGCATGGGAGCTTCACCCTTGCCCCTGCCGCAACCCTCTCCCTCCCCAACACCTCCTCCGTAGTAGTAGTGCTTGGCGAAGCCCTGCCGGAGAACTGCAAGCTCCACCACCACGCTGTCATGCTGCCGGAGCTCTCCCTCAACTTATCCTCTCCCCTTGCTGGATCAAGAAGGAGGAGATGTCCTCGGGCTGTACTTGTGTTGAACGCGGAGGTGCCGTCCGTTCGGCACTAGGATCTCCGGTGATTTGGATCATGATGAGTACGACTCCTTCAACCCCGTTCTATTGAACGCTTCTACTTAGTGATCTACAAGGGTATGTAGATGCACTCCCCTCTCTCCCGGTTCTAGTTTCTCCATAGATAGATCTTGGTGACTCGTAGGAAAATTTTGAATTTCTGCTACGTTCCCCAACAGTGGCATCATGAGCTAGGTCTATTGCGTAGATTCTATGCACGAGTAGAACACAAAGTAGTTGTGGGCATTGATTTTGTTCAATATGCTTACCATTACTAGTACAATCTTGATTTGGCAGCATTGTGGGATGAAGCGGCCAGGACCGACCTTACACGTACACTTACGTGAGACAGGTTCCACCGACTGACATGCACTTGTTGCATAAGGTGGCTAGCGGGTGCCAGTCTCTCCCACTTTAGTCGGATCGGATTCGATGAAAAGGGTCCTTATGAAGGGTAAATAGCAACTGGCATATCACGTTGTGGCTTTTGCGTAGGTAAGAAACGTTTTTGCTAGAAACCCATAGCAGCCACGTAAAACATGCAAACAACAATTAGAGGACGTCTAACTTGTTTTTGCAGGGTATGCTATGTGATGTGATATGGCCAAGAAGAATGTGATGAATGATATGTGATGTATGAGATTGATCATGTTCTTGTAATAGGAATCACGACTTGCATGTCGATGAGTATGACAACCGGCAGGAGCCATAGGAGTTGTCTTTATTTATTGTATGACCTGCGTGTCATTGAACAACGCCATGTAATTACTTTACTTTATTGCTAACCGGTAGCCATAGTAGTAGAAGTAATAAGTTGGCGAGACAACTTCATGGAGACACGATGATGGAGATCATGATGATGGAGATCATGGTGTCATGCCGGTGACGATGATGATCGTGGAGCCCCGAAGATGGAGATCAAAAGGAGCAAAATGATATTGGCCATATCATGTAACTTTTTGATTGCATGTGATGTTTATCATGTTTATGCATCTTATTTTCTTAGAATGACGGTAGTAAATAAGATGACCCCTCATTAAAATTTCAAGAAAGTGTTCCCCCTAACTGTGCACCGTTGCGAAAGTTCGTCGTTTCGAAGCACCACGTGATGATCGGGTGTGATAGATTCTAACGTTCACATACAACGGTTGTAAGCCAGATTTACACACGCGAAACACTTAGGTTGACTTGAAGAGCCTAGCATGTACAGACATGGCCTCGGAACACAAGAGACCGAAAGGTCGAGCATGAGTCGTATAGTAGATACGATCAACATGAAGATGTTCACCGATGATGACTAGTCCGTCTCACGTGATGATCGGACACGACCTACTTGACTCGGATCATGTAATCACTTAGATGGCGAGAGGGATGTATATCTGAGTGGGAGTTCATAAGATGAACTTGTTTATCCTGAACATAGTCAAAAGATTTTTGCAAATTATGTCGTAGCTCGCGCTTTAGTTCTACTGTTTTAGATATGTTCCTAGAGAAAATATAGTTGAAAGTTGACAGTAGCAATTATGCAGACAGTAGAAGGCTTATGTCCTTAATGCACCGCTCGGTGTGCTGGACCTCGAACGTGGTCTGTGGATGTTGCGAACATCTGACATACACGTTTTGATGACTACATGATAGTTCGGCAATGTTAAATGGTTTAGAATTGAGGCACCGAAGACATTTTTGAAATGTCACAGAACATATGAGATGTTTCGAGGGTTGAAATTGGGATTTCAGGCTCGTGCCCACGTCAAGAGGTATAAGACCTCTGACGATTTTCTTAGCCTGCATAATAAGGGAGAAAAGCTCAATCTTGAGCTTGTGCTCAGATCGTCTGAGTACAATAATCGCTTGAATCGAGTGGGAGTTGATCTTCCAGATGAGATAGTGATGTTTCTCCAAAGACATTGCCACCAAGCTACTAGAGCTTCGTGATGAACTATAACATAACAGGGATATATATAATGATCCTTGATCTATTCGCAATGTTCGACACCGTGAATGTAGAAATCAAGAAGGAGCATCAATTGTTGATGGTTAGTGAAACCACTAGTTTTAAGAAGGGCAAGGGCAAGAAGGGGTACTTCATGAAACGGCAAATCAGTTGCTGCTCCAGTGAAGAAACCCAAGGTTGAACCCAAACCCGAGACTAAGTGCTTCTGTAATAAGGGGAATAGCCACTAGAGCAGAATTACCCTAGATACTTGGTAGACGAGAAGGCTGGCGAGGTCGGTAGAAGTATATTGGATATACATTATGTTAATGTGTACTTTACTAGTACTCCTAGTAGCACCAGGGTCTTAGATACCGGTTCGGTTGCTAAGTGTTAGTAACTCGAAAAAAAGAGCTACAGAATAAACAGAGACTAGCTAAAGGTGAGATGACGATTTGTGTTGGAAGTGTTTCCAAGGTTGATGTGATCAAGCATCACCTGCTCCGTCTACCATCGAGATTGGTGTTATACCTAAATAATTGTTATTTGGTGTTTGCGTTGAGCATAGACATGATTGGATTATGTCTATCGCAATACGGTTATTCATGTAAGGAGAATAATGGTTACTCTATTTATTTGAATAATACCTTCAATGATCTTGCACCTAAAAGAATGGTTCATTGAATCTCGATCGTAGTGATACACATTTTCATGCCAAAAGATATGAGATAGTAATGATAGTACCACTTACTTGTGGCACTGCCATGTAAGTCATATTGGTATAAAACGCATGAAGAAGCTCCATGTTGATGGATCTTTGGACTCACTCGTTTTTGAAAAGTTTGAGACATGCGAGCCATGTCTATTGGTTTACACGCATGAAGAAACTCCATGCAGATGGACCGTTTGGACTCACTTGATTTTGAATCGCTTGAGAAATGCAAATCATACCACATGGGCAAGATGACTGAAAAGCCTCATTTTTAGTAAATTGGAACAAGATAGCAACTTGTTGGAAGTAACACATTTTGATGTGTGCAGTCCAATGAGTGCTGAGGCATGCAGTGAATATCATTATGTTCTTACTTCATGGATGATTTAAGTAGATACTGAGTATATTTACTTGATGAAACACAAGTCTGAATTATTGAATGGTTCAAGTAATTTCAGAGTGAAGTTGAAGATCATCGTGACAAGAGGATAAAATGTCTATGATATGATCATAGAGATGAGTATCTGAGTTACGAGATTTGGCACGCAATTAAGACATTGTGGAAATTGTTTCACAATTAATACCGCCTGGAACACCATAATGTGATGGTGTGTCCGAACATCATATTTGCACCCTATTGGATATAGTGCGCACCATGATGTATCGTATCGAAATACCACTATCGTTCATGGGTTAGGCATTAGAGACAACCGCACTCACTTTAATAGGGCACCACGTAATTCCATTGAGATGACACCGTTTGAACTATGGTTTGGAGAAACCTAAGTTGTCGTTTCTTAAAAGTTTGGGGCTGCGACGCTTATGTGAAAAAGTTTCAGGTTGATGAGCTCGAACCCAAAGCGGATAAAAATGCATCTTCATAGGACACCCAAAACAGTTGGGTATACCTCCTATCTTAGATCCGGAAGCAAAAGTAATTGTTTCTAGAAACGGGTCCTTTCTCGAGGAAAAGTTTCTCTCAAAAGAATTGAGTGGGAGGATGGTAGAGACTTGATGAGGTTATTGAACCATCACTTCAACTAGTGAGTAGCAGGGCACAGGAAGTTGTTCATGTGGCACCTACACCAATTGAAGTGGAGGCTGATGATAGTGATCATGATGCTTCAGATCAAGTCACTACCGGACCTCGTAGGTGGACAAGGGCGCGTACTACTTCAGAGTGGTATGCAATCCTGTCTTAGAGGTCATGTTGCTAGACAACAATGAACCTATGAGCTATGGAGAAGTGATGGTGGGCCCGGATTCCGACGAATGGCTCAAGGCCATAAAATCCGAGAGAGGATCCATGAATTTGGAAGAAATACTTGATGGTCGTAAGGCCGTTGGGTACAGATGGATTTTAAAAGGAAGACAGACAATGATGGTAAGTATCGCCATTAAGAAAGCTCGACTTGTCGTTAAGATGTTTTCCGACAAGTTTAAGGAGTTGACTACAATGAGACTTTCTCACTCATAGCGATGCTAAGAGTCTGTTGGAATTATATTAGCAATTAGTGCATGATTTATCAAAACTTGCAGATAGGATGTCAAAACATTGTTTCCTCAACGATATCCTTGAGGAAAGGTTGTATGTGATACAACCAGAAGGTTTTGTTAATTCTGAAGAACGCTAACAAATATGCAAAGATCTAGCAATCCTTCTAAGGACTGGAGTAAGGATCTCGGAGTTGGAATGTATGCTTTGATGAGATGATCAAAGATTTTGGGTTTATACAAAGTTTATGAGAAACTTGTATTTCCAAAGAAGTGAGTGGGAGCACTATAGAATTTCTGATGAGTATATGTTGTTGACATATTGTTGATCAGAAATGATGTAGAATTTCTAGAAAGCATATAGGGTTATTTGAAAAGTGTTTTTCAATAGAAAACCTGGAATAAGCTGCTTGAACATTGAGCATCAAGATCTATGAGGATAGATCAAAAATGCTAAATGGTACTTTCAAATGAGCACATACCTTGACATGATCTTGAAGGTGTTCAAGATGGATCAGTCAAAGAAGGAGTTCTTGCCTGAGTTGTAAGGTATGAAGTTAAGAGTTAAAGCTCGACCACGACAGAAGAGAGAGAAAGGACGAAGGTCGTCCCCTATGCTTCAGATGTAGGCTCTATAGTATGCTATGCTGTGTACCGCACCAGAAGTGTGCCTTGCCATGAGTCAGTCAAGGGGTACAAGAATGATCCAGGAATGGATCATTGGACAGCGGTCAAAATTGTCCTTGGAGTAAATAAGGATATGTTTCTCGATTATGGAGGTGATAAAGAGTTCGGCGTAAAGGGTTACGTCGATGCAAGCTTTAACACCTGTCCGAATGACTCTGAGTAGCAAACCGGATACGTATAGTGGAGCAACCATTTGGAATAGCTCCAAGTGGAGCGTGGAAGCAGCATTTACAATATGACATAGAGAATTGCAAAATACATACGGATCTGAATGTTGCAGACCCGTTGACTAAAACCTCTCTCACAAGCAAAACATGATCAAACCCCAGAACTCATTGAGTCTTAATCACATGGTGATGTGAACTAGTTTAGTAACACTAGTAAACTCTTTGGATGTTGTTCACATGGCGATGTGACCTGTCAATGTTAATCACATGGCGATGTGAACAGGATTATTGACTCTAGTGCAAGTGGGAGACTGTTGGAAATATGCCCTAGAAGCAATAATAAATTAGTTATTATTATTATATTTCCTTGTTCATGATAATCGTTTATTATCCATGCTATAATTGTATTGATAGGAAACTCAGATACATGTGTGGGTACATAGACAACACCATGTCCCTAGTAAGCCTCTAGTTGACTAGCTCATTGATCAATAGATGGTTACGGTTTCCTGACCATGGGCATTGGATGTCGTTGATAACGGGATCACATCATTAGGAGAATGATGTGATGGACAAGACCCAATCCTAAGCATAGCACAAAGATCGTGTAGTTCGTATGTTAGAGCTTTTCTAATGTCAAGTATCATTTCCTTAGACCATGAGATTGTGCAACTCCCGGATACCGTAGGAATGCTTTGGGTGTACCAAACGTCACAACGTAACTGGGTGGCTATAAAGGTACACTACGGGTATCTCCGAAAGTGTCTGTTGGGTTGGCACGAATCGAGACTGGGATTTGTCACTCCGTGTAACGGAGAGGTATCTCTAGGCCCACTCAGTAGGACATCATCATAATGTGCATAGTGTGACCAAGGGGTTGATCATGGGATGATGTGTTACGGAACGAGTAAAGAGACTTGCCGGTAACGAGATTGAACAAGGTGTCGGCATACCTACGATCGAATCTCGGGCAAGTACAATACCGCTAGACAAAGGGAATTGTATACAGGATTACTTGAATCCTTGACATCGTGGTTCATCCGATGATATCATCGTGGAACATGTGGGAGCCAACATGGGTATCCAGATCCTGCTATTGGTTATTGGCCAGAGAGCTGTCTCGGTCATGTCCGCATGATTCCCGAACCCGTAGGGTCTGCACACTTAAGGTTCGGTGACGCTAGAGTTGTTATGGGAATTGGTGTGCAGTTACCGAATGTTGTTCGGAGTCCCAGATGAGATCCCGGACGTCACGAGGAGTTCCAGAATGGTTCGGAGGTAAAGATTTATATATGGGAAGTCCTATTTTGGCCACCGGAAAATGTTCGGGATTTTTCGGTATTGTACCAGGAAGGTTCTAGAAGGTTCCGGATTGGGGCCCACCCGCATGGGGGGACCCACATGAACGTGGGTAGTGGGGGCAAAGCCCCACACCCTTGGTCAAGGCGCACCAAGATCCCCCCTTAGAAGGAATAAGATCATATCTCGAAGGGATAAGATCAAGATCCCTAAAAAGGGGGGATAACAATCTGTGGGGAAGGAAATGATGGGATTTCTTTCCTCCCACCTTTGTCAACGCCCCAATGGACTTGAAGGGCAAGAAACCAGCCCGCTCAACCCCTATATATAGTGGGGAGGCGCATGGGAGCTTCACCCTTGCCCTTGGTGCAGCCCTCTCCCTCCCCAACACCTCCTCCTCCTCTGTAGTGCTTGGCGAAGCCCTGCCGGAGAACTGCAAGCTCCACCACCACGCCGTCATGATGCCGGAGCTCTCCCTCAACTTCTCCTCTCCCCTTGCTGGATCAAGAAGGAGGAGACGTCCCCGGGCTGTACGTGTGTTGAACGCGGAGGTGCCGTCTGTTCGGCACTAGGATCTCCGGTGATTTGGATCACGATGAGTATGACTCCTTCAACCCCGTTCTCTTGAACGCTTCCGCTTAGCGATCTACAAGGGTATGTAGATGCTCTCCCCTCTCTCTCGTTGCTACTTTCTCCATAGATAGATCTTGGTGACTCGTAGGAAATTTTGAATTTCTGCTACGTTCCCCAACAAAATTGACATGCAAAACAATAGCTATTATGTCATGACACTAATATATTCCCTCCCTGCTCCACCACATGATTTGCCTCCATAGAAAAACATACACATGTACAAGATTCAGCATAGGGTCCTACTAAAGATTTGTTTAACTCCAACAGGAAAATTAGGCAGTAATAAATTAGTGGTACTTAAGTACTCCTAATTAATTAAGTGAGATAGCAGAAGTGGAAGGGCTCCCTAGAGGATCGTCTCACATGTAAGGTAGTCGTTGCCGGAGCCCTTGAATGGCCTCGACTGAGGCCTCTGGCTTCAGCAAGATCGCTTTGGCACTGTTTTATTCTTCTTCTTCTTCCTCTTCATGCTCTGTTTCTCTTTCTCCTCACGAGTTGGTGAAACCAAGTACATGATTGGCCTTCTAATTCAGAATTAGTTTTGTCAGTCAGGGAGTACAAGTGTACTAGTAAAAAATAGCATTATTTTCTCATGGCAGTCGAAAATAGAGATGAACACATGCATTAAATATCATTCTTACCTAAAGGAAGGTTATGACGCCAATATGGATGACGAGGATTGGAACACAGATCTCCCTTTGTGCAGTTCCCCTGAAATGAACCAACTGTTCCATTCTGACATTCTAGTTAAACAGCACAAAAGTCACTTCTTTTAAGAAGAGTTTTGTGCAGTGCACCAAAAGGTCACAACAGCAACCAGGTGAATTGGATATCCCTGTTTGCACAAAAAGGTACAGAGGAAACAATCAGAGTCTCAAACAATTACAGGCAAAAACATTTGGCTAAGCTTGTCATGGCTTATAACAGTGGCATGGCTTCAGTTTTACCAGGGACATTAGATTAAGAATAGCTAAATATTTGGTATAAGGGCATGGGACAGTGGGTGCACCAGCAGTCCAGCACCATGTACATAAACAGGGGCATAAAGTGGTGATTCATAGTTTGTTGCCTCGAGAAACAAACATCCAAGAAACATATCTGGGTTGGTCCCATTTTTTTCACTCTAGCCACCTACTCCTATGTGTGGATAGCAAATCTAGTCCTGGTCATATCACGGTGTACAGCGTTACCCCTATATTTCCCTTTTCGACCAAGAGACCGGTTGGATGACCAGTCTGTACTACTTTCACCCCCTTTCCTTCCTGTTTGTACCAAGTCCGATATACATACTAAATTCCCCCACCCCCACTTTATTTCTTGTTTGAACCAAGTACTCCCTCCGTCCAGAATTACTTGTCATCAAAATGGATGTGTCTAGAACTAAAATACATCTAGATACATCCATTTCAATGACAAGTATTTTCGGACGGAGGGAGTACAAGATTCGACTCCATGAAGTAGCTTTACCTAACGATAGGAAAAAAATAGGTGACGTTGGACCATCCGATTGAGAGGGGATGAGAGGCAGAAAATGATGCACATGCAGCGACGTAGCGAGCTAGGGAAGTAGAGCTAAGGTGGTTTCGAACGAAGATATACCTGAAGGTCGTCGGGATGTGGATAGGTGGGTGGCGGGAGGCCGGATCCACCCACAGGCAACGACGAAGGGATCGGAGGACCTCCCGCGCCAGCGCTCGGCCAGAGATAACGGTGCGACCGGCAGCGGGTCTCCTCCCTCGCTGTCGACGACGGCCTAAACGCTGCCCCTCCTCCCATTCACCAGCGGAGGGGGATACATCCGGATCTATAACCAGCGGTGAGGATAGAAAGCCAGTGTTTTTTGAAGGGAGAAAGACAGTGTTACTACCCCTATCTTGTTTAGATCTGGAGAGGATGAGAGTGTGTGAATAGAGCAACCCTAGCAAGCAAGCGCGGAGGCTCCGGCCTATATATACGTAGTGGGGTAGTTTCCTTTTTCACTCCATCAAACCAATCGTTTAAAATTGTGTACTACTACATGCCAGGTCGCGGGTTTTTTAGTTGTTGATTGTTTTTTGAGATAGATACCCGCTTGTTCCAAGTGGTGTTACAGTGTGCCAAGTCGCACTTTGTATCGTTCAAGTCTGGTACTACAAGTCCCTCCATTAAATGAACAACCACCCCCTTGTAAAAATTGTGAACAAGCCCATGGCTAAAATTAGCGGAAACGTGGGTTGCCCCAACATGCATTATTATTTATATTTTATACTCCCTCTGTTCCTAAATATAAGTCTTTTTTATTAGCCACACATAAGACAAGAATTTTTTTATTAGCAGTGAACCCCACATGTCATAGACACAAAAATTGTGGCAAGATTCCCTTAGGCAAGCCAAAGTGTGTCTAACAATTTGAGCAACTCAGGTTAGGCAAGTGTGGCAAGTGTGGGAAAAATAATGTGGCAACATAAGACAAACATAGTCACAATCCAAACAGCCCCGTAATTTTTTGTGACATGCATGAAAATTTGGTTAGTTAAATTTATAGTAGAAATTTGGCAAGGTGCATCAAATCAACACGTGCAAGTATCAAAAGGAAAGTCATGACATGCATGCATGTGTTGTACTCCCTCCGTTTCCAAATATAAGTCTTTTTAGAGATTGCAACAAGAGACTACATACGAAGCAGAATATGTCTACATACGAAGTAGTCCATTTGAAATGTGTAAAAAGACTTATATCGAGTGCAGTGCTTTGATGTGTCGCGTCAACTCGTACAAGACCGATAAATTTGATTACTACAACGCCCTCTCCTTTGCGGACTGAGCTCCGGTGCCTTAACTGCACCTGCCTTTGGCTGCATGACAGGAGGGCCAACCACCTGTTGGGCCCACCTGTCATAGACGCAAAGGCAGGAGCAGTAAGTAGAAGCTTTCGCTACACGCTATCCCTCCCGCACGAGGCGAACAGACATGCAGCAGTGGATTCGATACTGTAGAAGTAGGAGTAACATCATTGTTTGTCTTCTCGAAGAGGCGAAGAGCCAAGCGCAACCCGAACGTGGCAGTTGCAAACGCTCGCGTGGTGCGGTGTCTTGAAGCACGCATACACTAACTAGGCTCTTGCATGAGACAAAATTGCTATTGTTTAACAATTAAACTCCATCATCCATTGGTTGATACTCATTCTGCATAGGTCCACGCACTTAGCACTGTTTCCTCCTGGGGTCACCAATGTTTATTTGCTAATTAATAGCATTGCTTGCAATGAACTAGCCATTGCAAGTCATTAAAAGCATGCACACCTCTCGTCTCTTATTCGTTGATATGTCAAGAAACAAGAAACAAGGTAGAAGTTAATGCACCACGCCTAAGTGTTTTGGGACTATTTGGTTTTCGTAAGATGACTTACACACCTAGACGGAGGGACTAGTATAGCCCGGTAAACCGGAAAGGAGTATTTGACTTTCTAGAGATTTCAACAAGTGACTAGACTACACTGCGTGCAGCCGTGCAGTACTCCCTCCCTTCCGGTTTATAGGGCTCAAATCTCAAATCTCATGAACCAAGGCATTTTGCGATTGGAGGAATGTATCTCGTACTACTTTACAAAACTACCCTAATTATACTCATGCATTAATTACGTAGTTCTCTCGTTTTCCTCTCCGCCTTGGCCGCGGTGCAAAATATTGAGCACTCCTATATGACTAGCCGCTCTATCTACATGCGGGACATTTCAAAGCATCCGGGCCCGGGTGCCATCCACCAAATCACAGCGAGGTGCTACAGTCGAGACTCACCTGTCACCCCGGTCTGGCCGTCATGACCCATCGTATCACAAAACCCACACCTTTACCAGCAGTGGTAAGGTGGCCTCCAAGTTGGACTGGACGAAGCAACCATCATTTCACTTGAACGCTCGTTCAAGCCCTTTCTTCCCTTTCTTGAAGAAAACCTAACTCCAGGCTACTCACTTCTGCCATTTTTTTTCTGTACCGGCGAAGGAAAGGTGGGCGAATCAGTTATGCTGCTATATTTTCATTCCAAGAATCTTCTTTTTGCGAACCACCGACCGATTCTCACATCCTATTCTTTTCCCGTTTTCATTGCGATTGTGGTTTCCTTTCGATTGCTTTTTGTTTGTTAGTTCATTGATGGATCCTGGAGCACTAGGCAAAGAGTTGCCGGCGCACAACCCACTGGAGACAGTGATCTCCAGGAAGCGAGCACTGACCAACGAGTTAACCATGTTGGGGGGCCAACCCATGGAGACGAAGAACTCCAAGAAACAAGCACTGGCCAAAGAGTTGACGAGATTGGCAGACGAACTCCTCAAAGAAAGTTGGAAGAACAGCAAGGGCCCCACCGTGCCTACCCCAGGAACTATGATTGCCACCTATGCGAGGCTCAAGGCCGATTTTGAGGAGATAGTCGCCGTTGAGAAGCAGTATTCCCCTGGCAAGGTGATGGCCCCCATCGAGGACGACGAGATGGCCCCCGGAGGGATGAGATCCCCCGGTGAGCTGCACAAGGTAAAAATAATGGCTTATTACCATAGTTGTGGTTTTTGATTATTTGCAATGTTCTTGCTAATATGTTAGAGTTGTGCAGGTCCCAGTGGACGTCCTTGATGATTCCGATGTCGTGGCCCGTCCTGTTGGCATCGCCCTGGAGATCGATTCCGATGCCGCTGTCCATCCTGTGGACATTGCCCAGAGATCGATTCCGATGTCGCGGTCAGTCCTGTGGACATCACCGCAGAAATCGATTCCCATGCCGCTGTCCATGATGTGGTCATTACCCGAGAGATCGATGATAGGAAATAGTTGGTCGCGCTAATCCTTCAGGGTAGTTTGCATTGCCCAGTGTTTAATTACCAGAACGATGCATGTTATCAAACCATCTTAGGGCTCGTGCACTGTCTTGTGTGGGCAGATCTTGCTACTTTTGTTTGATAGTGAATCATGCGATGAATCATGCGAACCCTCTCCGAGTTATGGAAACAGATGTATCCTCACCAGCTTTTGATGTAATATATGACATGCTTAGATGTAAGTTTGAACTGTTTATCATATCAGCAGGGCTTGTTTGATGATTCTTGGTGTTAGTAGGCTAGCTACTGTGCGAGCTATAGTACTTGCAAAACACTCACCGAATAGAAACGTTGGGGTTGATGAGCTTGTGGTATGCTTATACTTATCCCTCGTCGATCGACCAATAGCCCTAGCTCCTAAAATTGTAGGCTTAGCGATCGATCAGACAATAGTCGACACGGATACATTCAGGCCTCATTTGGTTCATAGGGTAGGAAAATCATAGCAAAAGTACAGAGAACGTGCAACACAAAATCATAGAAGTGCAGAGACGTACTCCCTCCGTTCCAAAATAGATGACCTAGGCGGGCTAGTTTGGCCTAGTGGGTTTCAGTGATATGATGTGGTACAGTGCCGTCCAGTCTTCGCGTGTGGTAGCAGTATTGCGGGTGCAGTAAGTTTTCTTGAAGAAGCGGAATTCAAAGAAGTCATGATGGTTCCTTCATCCGAACAACTTACAGTGGGAAAGGTTGGGCCTGCGATACGACCGGGGTAGACCAGGATAATTTTGTGCATGGCAGGTGGACCAGGATGGTCGACGTCCCACATGTCAGCGAATGAAAGTATTCTTTCCGATATAGAGGACGAGCAACGAGTATTCATTGTTTATTTTTATGAAAGCTATTGTCTCCACTGTTACTCCTTGACTTTGTCAATGCCTCTCTCTCCTCCACATAAGCGGGGACTACTTGCTATGCATGCGACGGGCAACTGGCGTCTTGAGGGGCCAGGGTAGTCAGAGCGGGCTCCGGAAGCGGTCCGGACTCCAGCATGGCCCACCTCACATTATCACCATATATTTCTTGGAGTCTGTGCGCGGCGGGCGGGCAATCTCTTCTCCCTCCCCTGTTTCTCTCTTCTCAGCCGACACCCGCCGAGCGATTAGATTTCGGCTATCGACGGTTTATTCAATTACAGTCCCACATGTCATTGAAATTGCAAGACAATGTGTGTCCCCTCGGGTGAGCGGCGTGCGAGCCGGACTGTCGGGGGTGCGACGCGTACGAGTCGTAAGTGTGCCGCCTTTTCCTTAAGAACTTGTGAAGCGTAACATTTTTGCACGATCGATCGATAAAATGACGAGGGTGGTGCTTTCCCGCTCGTTAGGCGGGCTAGTTCGAGTGATATGACGTGCTACAGTGCCGTCCACTTACTCCATTTTTATTTAAGCAAGAGTTTACACTCTTACACAGGAGGACTGCGAAACACCACGGATCTGATTTTGACCGAGGGATAACTGTTCCCTGCCAAATAATGGAGGACTGTTAGTGATTATAGCATGATAGTTAGGGCATCTCCAGCGCTGGCCAACAAATTTACACCGGCATCTGTCCGAGGACACTGATGGATGCCATCCGATGCTGCCCGCATACCTTTCAACAACTATATGAACTAACCAGATGAAATTCGTGCAAACAAAGCAAATTTCAAATTAACCGGATGAAATCCATTACATTTCAAAAACTTTTCCTACAAACTAGACAAAATTCATTACATATTTCACACAAATCGTACTAAAACCTACTGTAAACCTAATCTAAACAATCGCCGGCGCCCGACCACCATGTCCGGCCATGAACCCGAGAAAACCAGCCATTGCCTTTGCTTCCTCCTCATCCGCCTCGATAACCTCCTCCTCCGAAGCACAAGGTTCTGAAGATTTCCGCCTCCACGTCACCATCAAGCAGCTAATCGGCCGCCGATGTTTACCCCACCAAGCTTGGCGTCGACTGAGTAGAGTAGCGGTGGCCTTCCCGAGACCAGAGCGGTGGTGACCTACCGTGTACTACTCTTCCTCGCTGCCGGCTGCGCCCGCGCACGCGTGCTATCTTTGTGGTCGTGGCGACGGAGGGCGGCCGGGGTGGTGCCGGCGATCTCCTTCGTTTGCTCCTGCGACAGTATGTCGAAGAGAGCTTTGGAGCGCGCCCGGAGCGGAGCCGCCGATGTCCCTCGTCTGCTCCTGCGACTGTACGGCCAAGAGAGCTTCGGAGCGCCAGGAGCCATGGTTGGAGTGGTGCCGATAGAAGGAAGGGATAGGAGGAGAATAGGTGTGGGTCTTTGTCTATGGCTGGGAGCTGGGGCTCAAGTTAATATAGCAGGCGAATGGCAATGACCCGCGGCAGACGGATGGACAACTAGCGCCGGAATAGGTTCGTCGAGCGTGAATGCGGACGCTGCTTCAGTGACTTAACTGCAGATGCATTGGGTTACTGACATGTGGGCCCAACGGGCATCTGGCCCGCATGTGAGTGACACACAAATTGCACCTGCAGTTAAGTCCGGTGAATGCGGCATTGACATTCTGGAGAGATGGTGACCGTTTGAGGCGGGAAGCGCGCAATGGAAGGGGTTTCGGTGTGCAGTGGCACTAAGATCAGTCGCTCACGATAGTACATACTCCGTACCATACTACCATAGTACCCTCTCTAGCTAGGCTGTTTTATAGATTGTCGTTGTGATGGACGATATACAAGAGCAAGGCGGTCCGAGTACGACCGTTGGTGTTGAGCCAGGTGAATACATGCTCGGCGTTCGCGTAGGCCTCCATCAAACATCTAAACAGTAATGTCAGGCACCGCCGGGGCGCGCAGGTGATGGGCTCACTGTTTGCGTTGCGCCATGAGCAGGACTTTGATTTAGAGGGCGACGTGCATGCATTAGCATGTTTTGACAGCATGAGCGTGAGTGTCTGACACGAAGTATTTCATTTTCATTTGGCTGACGAGGGTGCGTTGCAGCGACGAGTCTGTGGTTTGATTCCCCACATACGCATAATTTTGGTTTTTACAATATTTCTTTCTCCATTGTCAGGTAGGCCCGCATAGATAGATAAAGAACACAAGCTGATGAGGCGCATGCGGACTGTTTGACTAGTCAACCAGACAAATATGGAGCTATACGCTGAGCCAGTGACCGTATAATCACCATATCTCATATACAATGATCAAAGTGAGCTATCAAGACAAGTTCTATGACCGCCAATACATTTTACTCGGTAATAAATGACCAGGATTGAAGGGGAATCCAAATTTGCTTCATCTCCTGTCCTTGAGCTCTTGCACTATACGGTTTTCCGGCCACTCCACCCCAGAGCTCTCACCAAGCGTCGTTCATGCCACCGCGTTGCACACTAACCGATAAGGCAGCGATGGCATCCTGCCGCACGGAGTTCCTCGCCGCCCATGACCGCACACAAAATGGTAGGGAAGCGACGGCATCCCGCCGTGCCGAGTTCATCGCCGCTCGCGACCTCACAACTATGTGGGAGGAATTTGAAGATGCCAAGGCCGAATGGGTGGTAGAGCAAGAGGCAGCCAAAGCCGCACAGAGGGAGCGGAAAAGTCAGAAAGCACTCAAGAAAAGAGAGGCCCGCTGCCGCAAGAAGACGCACGCATTGCTGCGGAGAGGTCGGCGGAGATCCAAGCACGGTGGGGTGTCGCCGACAAAGCCGGGAAGGAGAATGACGGCGTCTGGCCAGCATGTGAGAAGTAGTAGTATTTGTAGTTAGTGTGTGTGTGTCTGTGTCTGAGTACGAGCATGTACCAGTACTACTAGTTACTACTGTAGTTTTTAGAGCAAATTACCAGTACAGTAACCTAGACTAAATGGAAAAATTCCTATCCTATGCACCAAATGGCATCTCTTTCTCTATAGGAATTGAGATGCATGTCATCTCAATTCCTATGATTTTCATATTCATATAAAATTCATATCCTATGAACGAAAGGAGGCCTCTGTTGGAGTAACTACTGTAGCTAGCAGTACTGCCGGTACAGTAGTTTTCTTCAAGAAGCGGAATTCAACGAAGTCATGATGGTTCCTTCGTCCGAGCAACTTCAAAGTGGAAAGTGGGCCTGTGATTTGACGGCTCATTAGTCATTGTTACTACGGTGCGATGACCTGGGTGACTCTCCCTTGGAGTTCTGCGTGCATGGCAAGTGGACCAGGATGGTCGACGTCCCACATGTTGGTGAACGGAAGTATTCTTTCCGATATCGAGGAGAAAGGAGACCGCGTGGTATAGTATCACTGCTGATTGGTTCGCAAAAAAATAGTATCACTGCTGATTTATAATTATTTTTTATTTCTGATGAATGCTAGCATTTCAACTCTTATGACGAAGGGTGAGAGGGTTAGATTGACAATAAATGCACTTGATGGAGAGAGAAAAGTGATTTTTCAGTGGTCCCAATAAGAACTATCTCCAGTTAGCACCTCTTGGGTGGGATAGTTTTTTTTGGTGGGTTCGGTGCAACTTGCTCCAATTTAAACCCTCATGCTTGGATACTTTAGGGCTATTTGAGCCCCAAGCTCAAACTAACTCTAACCCATGGATCCAAACAGGGCCTATGGCTAGTCTCGACGCGGAGCAGTCGCGTGCACCGAGAAGCAGCGCTCTCTCGGCCGTCGCGCCACTTCAAAGCCGGCACCAGTGAGAGGTCGCCTCCGCTCTGGCCGAGCATTAATGCGGCACTGACGCTCCACGGCGACGCTGACCGTTTCACGCGGGAAGCGCGCGCTGGCAAGGTAGTATAGGTTTTGAACTGTTTCAGGTGTAGTACTGGTAGTTTGCAAAACTACTCAATTATTGCACTCAGTTTCCTAAGAAATTATGGTAAAAAATGTTACTCCACAGCCCGCTTCCCATCTCCTTCCTCTTCCACCGCCCGCGCACGTCAGCGGGAAGCGACCGGTCAACCCTTATATGGGAGTGCTAGCACAAAAAGATGCATGCATGACCACTAAAATTTCCATATTAAAGCGCCGCTCCGGTGGGAGTATGGCGTATGTTGTTACCTTCGGCCGGGCCATGGCTACCGGGCGACGGCGACCAAAGAAGAGGCGGTGGGAGGGGAATGAATGCAGCTACTGTTTGGGTTCGCCTTCCGGCTTAAATAAATGCGCAGCATCACGTGTACCCGCGGGTGCACAAATTGTAACATATGTGTCTGCTTAAGTGGGTGTCACATAACTGGTGTGTGTGTGAGAGAGATTCTAAGAGACAAAGTGCGTGTGTGCGACTCTACTCTTCGGACATGTACTCAACCTTTTGCATCGGGATATAAGTATAATGGTATTTATTTTAGCTAGTGATTTACGTGGCCATGTTAACGTGGTTGTGTCAAAAAATGTCACTTCCTGCTCGTGATTTCCGTTATATAATTACAAGCAAGATTCTCGTGCATTGCACAGAACATCAATATGCATTTTTTACAAAACAACTACTGTGATTGACCCATGCAGGAGTAATCCCATGTGTAAAAACTAATGATATCTCGAGAATTTTATCGAAAAACTGGTATCTCGAGAATGTCATCGAAAAAAATGAAAGATGAGAGATAAGGCAAGGAGGAGTGGAGTGTGGTGGTGACTGGTGGTCGGAAGGGGCAGAGGCATGGGGATGGACGGCGCCGGCAGGCGGCAGGCGGCCACCATGCATGCTAGATTGTTCCAGAGACTTATTCCTTTTTTAAATTGCTGAGCAATGAGGTTGTGGGAGATAATGATGTGGAGAGAGGTGCGGGTATCTTTTGTAAAATTATCATAGTTTGCTTTCTATCCGTAAGATATCGATCATACGGTCTGTATTACAAGATGGCAGGCACACCATCATCGCCAACTCGTTTTTTATAAGGGTACAGATGATAAGTTTGCTGACTACTAAAGTAAAGTGGAATTTGTCCATGTTATGCAAGTAAATAAAGGTGATTGTTTATCATACAGGTAAGGTTGGATGAAGGGTGGTAGGAACAAGTGCTCTGCCTAGAGCATGTGTGTGTGAGATGGAGTCTTAGTGTGTGCGTGGGGTGTGTGTGTGTGTGAGAGAGAGAGATGGGGTCTTAGTTTGTGTGTGTGTGAGAGAGAGAGATATGGAGTCTTAGTGTGTGTGGGGGGGTGCGTGTGTGTGTGTGTGTTTGTGTGTGTGTGTGAGAGAGAGAGAGAGAGATGTAGTCTTAGTGTGTGTGGGTGTGTGTGTGTGTTGCGGGGTCCTCTATGGTGGATGTAATTTAAGTGTGCATGGTTTCATCATAGAGAGGTGATGTGTATGGCAGAGGCCACCTAT
Source organism: Triticum dicoccoides (assembly GCF_002162155.2). Lineage (NCBI taxonomy): Eukaryota > Viridiplantae > Streptophyta > Magnoliopsida > Poales > Poaceae > Triticum > Triticum dicoccoides. The sequence goes on along the minus strand of NC_041381.1, from coordinate 402,292,686 downwards.
GATGGGGTGAGAGAGAGAAAATTCCTGTAGAGAGGGAAGAGAAGGTGTGTGCGCGTGAGAGGAGTCGACATCGAGAGAACGTGTTTGTTCGAGAGACACCGAGGAAGACTACTATATATCGATGGTGCATGTAGGCGGGAATTAAACAAAGGGATGGTCTTATTGGTTTCGGGGATATATGGGAAGAGTGAGAGGCAGGGGGGTAGCTAGAAGGAGATTGTTAAGTGTGAGTGTGTGTTTTACCCATCCAGGCGGAAGTTATGTGCACAAAAGAGGAGAACGATTCGATGTGGCATTAGGGTTGAGGGTAATTAACTACGTATGGAGACATAGAGACCTTAACGTGCATATGTGAGAGGTATACATGTATACGTGGGATGTGTGTGTGTGTGAGCGCGCGCATGATCGAGATAAAAGAAAGAAGACATAAGTCATAAGATCAACGACATGGGAGAGACGGATCGGTACGACAACATGCATGCATGTGAGAATGTAGGGAAGAAGGCCCGACAATTCAGCATGTGTTTTTGTCTTTAAGAGATAGTGGCGTGGGCTGGAGCATGCATCTATGGCGAGCAGAGGGAGTGAGGCACAACGATTGTGCGAAAGAGATCAACCTATAAATGCATATGTATGGAGAGACATATATAGTGTGGGTGATAGGAAGCAAGACTCCGTGAGAGAAAGAAATGTTTACGGAGAAACTACAGATAGATACAGAGATGGAGATGCTAGCTAGAGGGACATCCGCTAGTTTGGGTGTTGGAGATGACCGCCGGGTGGTTCAGAGGGTGAAGTTATATATGTGTGTGAGAGGGCACTTGACTGCATGTAGAGATAAACATATGTAGTGTGCATGATAGGAATCAAGAGTGAGGGCGAGAAAGAAGGTTGATGGAGAAACACATAAATAGAAAGATAAAGATGCTAGCTAGTGTGTGTTAGAGATAGGAGTCGAGTGGATCAGAAGGCTGAGTTATGTGTGTGGGTGTGAGAGAGATAGAGAGAGGGTGCATGTGAGTCACATACAAACAGATATCAGAGAGAAATGAGATCCCGAGAGATGGAGTTTTGTGTCTGTGAGAGACAAAGATATTTCACAACGAGAGTGATAGCTAGAGAGACATATGAGGGAACGCAAGATATCTCTAGGGAGAGAGAGAGTGTGTGAGCGACATATAAGAGAACAATGGAGAAATATGAGACCCTGGGAGACAGAGTTTGTGTTTTTGTGTGATAAAGAGATATTTAAGAGAAGAGTCGTAGGTTCTCATATCTAAGGAGCGAAAGACATCTCTGTATGAGGGGTGTGCGAGTGGCACACACAGGAATAGTAGAGAGAAATGAGACCCCGGGAGACAAAGTTTTGTGTTTGTGTGAGAGAAAGAGATTTCACATGGAGAATCATAGTTAGAGACACATAGCAGGGAGCGAGATATACTTAGAGAGAGATAGAGTGATGAAGGTCGAGGGAGAGAGTACCGTTAGTGTGTTACAAAGATAAAAGATCATTGTCGACATATAGGTAACACGAGAGATACCTGAGAAACGATGAACGCGTATAGGTCCAAAGAGATAGTCCTATATAAGCATGAGTGATAGCTATATGAGATGAATATCTGGATTAAAGGGGATTCAAATGTTTAAACTGGAGATCACGACATCGATAATATCATAACGCAAATTGGTGTAATGTTATATAGTTTATCAATATTGGTGATCCATAGATTCTTTAATTACAAATAATGCATGGTTTGTATGCAATTAATGTCTAAATGGGATTACACTATATGTTGCGTGTGTGAAACACATTATACATGTTTGAGAAGTAAAAAAACCGCATGAAACACACATTAATTGGAGACAGTTATCGAGGAATGCATACATTGGATTCCAACATAAAGTGGTTTCAAATATTTTAAAATCCAAATTGATGGATACAACCTTATGAATCTGAGATCATGCCATTTGTAAACCATATTTATGTATAAATGGTGTTGTCCTTTTGAAAGTATATATAAAAAAATGATGTATATAGAATGTAATTCCAATTGAAAATGGAGCCCGCCCGAAAAAATAGAATACAAACGGGATTCGAATTGAGTTGGCACGGTAAACATGCACTCTGCAAAATTTGAACGAAGCGGGGAAAGTCGCAGTAACCGCCCGGAACCAAAATCTGCGAGATGGAAATTACTATTGCCTATCCCTGCCACGCAAAGCCTATCTGCTGGATTTCTATAGGTTTTGATAGGGGTAGGTTTGTAATTTCACCCAAACGTGACGTAATCGCCTCTCACCCGGATTCATACATGGTGGGCGCCAAAACACTGTGTGTCCTCGGCCGAAATCAACTCCCTCCCCGATTCATATTCATACACAGTGGGCGCCAAAAACAAACTCTCGTTGGCAAATATTTGGTGTATGCGAGATTACCGTCCTATCCCCAACCGACTAATGTTGCTGTGATGTAGTAGAAATTTGAAACGGCGCTAAGTTTGTAAATTTCCTCGCATTTGAGACAAGCGCGCCCTGAATACATGGTTCCCCCCTTCCTCTCTATCTCCCTTTTCCCCATTCGTACTTCGTGGGCGCCAAAACACCCTCTCCACCCCACCCTCCTCCATCCGCCGTTGTCTGCCACCCCATCCACCGCTGTCCTCCTCCACCATGCCGGAGTTGATACCCCGACGCCGCCGTCCATTACAAGAGACCGACCTCTCTCATCCACGGCTTCGGACCGGGATCCTTGCATCCCGTCCTCTCGCTTCATCCCCGCCAACGTCCACCTTGCCGGTGCCGCTCCAACGACCGTCTCGTCCACCGCACCCCACTGCCACCGTCTACTCTCCTAGATCTGCTTCCATGCCACCGACAGCCATCGCTACCGCAGCACCGTCAAATTCTCAGTAGATGCGTACACGGCGCCGCAGCAGAGGCGGTACTCTTTCGTATCTGCTCAACTTATTTATCGCAGCAAGAAATAGATCGCTAATGCTTTACTCTGATTTCTTGTCTTGGTTGCGAAGTTTCCTTTGTCCGGTTTGCACCTTCAAATCCGCCATGGCACGCTCAACACTATACTCCCAATGCTTATGGTTTTCCCCTTTTATATTCCACACTAGTTAAATCACAGTAGACTAAATTTCAAAATTGGGTCAGTCAATTTTTCAGAGCTCGCCAGAGTTTGCCGGTGTGAACAAAGGGGCTTGGGTGGTTGTGGGGCCTCGCCGAACGAAGAAAACTCGACGCTGGTGGGGGTGGGGTGGGGGTGGCGGAGGAACACAGGCGGTGGGGGCTGGTGGTCCGGCCGGCGGCCCATGCGGTGTTCTGTATGGGAAGAATCAGAGATGGGGAAGAAGATGGGTTAGGAGACGTACGATCTTCATCCAACCGCCTGAAATGGTCGAGAGACAGCTGTGAGTTGCATTCTTAATGCGCTCTGGTTCATCATGTGTGGGCACTGCGCAACCAACATTTTATTATCCAAAATCTGCTTGCTCTTCTTTACCATGTTCCTCTTCCGTTCTTCTTTAACTAGTTGACCCATTGCGCCAAATGGCACAGAGACCTGCTAAAGACATGTTTTCGATGAAAATAGTTTCATTTTGCAAGGACATACGGTGCAGCGACCCGTTGAATCCATGTGCGCGTTGTTTTTTTGCATGTTTTAGTTGGTTTAATTGTAGGCAAGGACATATGATAACAAAATTTACCCCCTTTAGTAAATAAAAGAATGAAGAATGTTATCTACAATGAGATATGCACACTCATTTTAATTTATCTCTGACCCAAATGGCGTAGAGTCCGATATGATACCATGAGAGCGTTGAAAATATTTGCATTTTTTCAATAACTTTATGTTTGAGCAAGCGCAAAGACCATGTCAAATCCAAAGTGTTTTGAAAATATTTGGCTGTGCTAGTAGAAGTAGGTTTTAGCAACATTAGGATAGCATGCATATTCTGTTATCTTATTCAGGTAACATAGAGCCAAATGGCGCAAGGTATATGACATACAACTTTACCGCGAAGATGCGATGTGATATCTTCCTTGACCTAATGTTCAAACATATTTGGAGATCAAACCCATAATTGGTGTCACCTGTCTTAATTAAAACCCAAAACACCTACCTTGTGCAACATGGCCTTTTACAATGGGAACAATTATTAGCACAAACAGAGTTCGGATATTACATGTTACATAAGACTTTGGCTTGAGAAACTGTCCTGTTGTAGGTATATAAATTTCCTACTTTTAATCACAGCAGCAAACAAGAACCTTCTTAAATGGCAAACTCCCTTATGCATATCTGTTTCAAAATTCAACTTGTGAACACAGGTGAAACATTTTTCAATGCACAATAAAATATTGAACACACATAATAGTCTAGTTGGAATCCAAATAATTGACTTTGACACATCAGCATACACTCAAGTCATAGAAAATTTGTTCTTTCCGGAAATGGAAACTAACATCAACAAGTCACATGCTCCATCCGCCCTTTGGACTGCTCTCTCCTCATGCCTCCCCTTCAATCACTCACCATATTTAATAACACATGAATACAAAAAACCACTTATGAATTTTACAGGCATGCAAAATATTGTATACTGTGAAGCATAGCAATGCCACTAAGTAAGATGGGCACTCTCATATTGAAAAACAAAAAATATAATAAACTATGTATTAAAGAGATATGGTCTAGAATGGTCTAATATAAACCCATATATTTTCTGTAAAAAGTTTCCTTTTTGTGAACTATACTGTCTTTAGATAGGTCAAATTGTTAAAAACTGACATGTAAACTACAAACACAAACTATAGCCAGTCACCAGTCAGCAAATTCCTATTTTTTGCAAGGCCAACATCACGGCAACCATCACTCATGGCCTGCCTTGGAGGCACGACATGAAGGTTGCCAAAGGTCAGCGCTACTACAAGTGTTTCTATTCACATCATCAATAGTTCATGTATGCACCTATTAGGTAATTCCAAGTTTTCATTCAGATTTATCCTCTTCAAAGGATATGGGGTACACGGTAGCTGGACGGGGACCTGCAGCCTAAGACAACCTGAATCAGCAAATATAGAAACTACCATGTAGTTCTAAAGATGTGAAATACAGCTGCACGGACAAAGTTTTGCTACGAAAGAATCATACGTGTATGTACAATAGCGTGTTGTTGATTCCACAGAGCAAATTTACCATCAGCTAAGTTGGTCCTTTCGTTGTGCATGAACTCATACACAAGTATGTTCTTCCTGTCTTGCTGACTGTAACCAGTGAATGTTACCAGGTTCCAATGACGTATTCCAGAAACAATGCTACCTAAAACAAGTAGACCTTCACAGCAGACTACTCCCTTCCTCCCAAAATAAGTGTCTCAACTCTAGTAAAACTTTGTAACAGAGTTGAGACACTTATTTTAGGACGGAGGGCGCACATGTAAGCCAGCCAACTCATCAGGACAACATCGGTAAGAAAAGAAATGCATGATCATATGGTACATTGTCATGCAACAATGCAATCATAGCATGATATGGTTGTTCAGTAGACCATTACAACAGACCACAAGAGGGGATGTGCAGATACAGAATGCAAAGGAAATTTCAAAAGGCATGAACTAAAATTGCAGAAACATAAAAGAAGGATTACTACTAATCTAAGATAGTGAGGAAACAATTGTCATATGCTCAAAGCACATTAAGAGGTCATTGGATGAAGAAAAAAACAGAATAGTCGAACATATCAGGATCTTTTTTCACAACAGGACCAAGCCATACTATAAAAGCAGAAACAAGTAAACACATGAGAAGGTGCACATAAATTTAACTACTTGGCATAAAATAACATAAGTTCATCATCTAACAACAAGAGCCTACACCGGTATATAATTAGAGAAGATATTATGTATGCAGATATGATGATATATAACCCTATTCGATTACTCAATTTGATGTTATGCTAAGAAGCACACATCTGAGCCATCTATTTCTTTTCTCAAAGAAAATAACACCAGTATTTTTAGTAAGAAGTGCAACAACAATCATGCCTCAGTTGATAAATAATAAAGGAGTACTCGGAATATATACAAACTTGACTCAAAGAGCATTGTATTGTCCATTTTGAACATAAATCAAGCAAACCAACATGGGCTCTCCACAAAAACTGCACTATAATTCTTGAGATGGGCTAAAAGAAGAAGGTAAGTAACCTGCAACCAAATAAGAGGATGCCATAATTGCTAGTGAGGCCTGCCCCAAAACCTAAGTTGCGCTCTTCCGTACCCCTATTCTGTACATATACTGGAAAAAGTGTCCAACCGAGCATATTCAAAATCTACAGCTCCTTGGAAGAAGGCCCTTCTCCATAGTAAATAAGCAAGCTTACGAAGGTCTTGTGATTTTATTTGAACAAGGCTATTATGTGGAAGTAAAACCATTCTAATAACTATGGAGTTGCAAAGGTATACTCCAAACAATGATGAGATACAGTGACAATTCTGGTACAGAGCATAATGTTCATGAGATACATACAATGAAAACTGTGGTACGGGAATGGCCAATTAGGATCCCTAGTCTTTAACAAATACCTAATATCCAAACTTCCAATTATTATGGAATGATGCATATGTGTATGTAATTAGCTGCATGTACAGTATATTCCTTCATTTGAAAACACTTGTCCTTAACTTCTCAAGTTTTAGTTAATTAATCAGTCACATATAATTGTCAGCATATATTATAGGCAGATAGAAGTACGTGAACAAACTCTAGGACATGGCATCGTGCTTCTGTCAGGAGGATTCCCAGAGCAGGTGAGCAGCTATGGCAAGCTCCTCTGTAGTCGCCTTCACCTCCTCCATGTACACCTATGTGAAGAACAAGAGGAACAAATCATAAGCTTAACTAACATTTGGCATCTCGTACTGCTAAGAAACCACACCTGAAAGCTATCGTCCTCCTCTAAGCACTCCTCCTTGTGCATTTATACAAACAACTATCGTCCTCCCCTGAGCACTCCTCCTTGTGCATTTATACAAACAGCTAGTGCTCGCATCTGCAATCTCAAAGGCAAAACGAGATAATTAGAGAGAGAGAGAAAGAGATTTTGTAGGGGACTCACACGCACACTTAGGTGTCAAGGATATCTATGAATCAGACATAAATTATTTATATATTGGTGGACTATGGCATAAAAAGAACACTGAACAAAACAAGAACATGTGCTTTTCTTACCTAAGTTGCCATGCTGCTGCATTAGCTAAGCCTCCATATCTGGCCACAGGCCACCGGCGTCATCGCTCGCACATACCACCCTGCGAGCCACAACCATATCATTCCTCCCGAATCGCAGAGAGAGAAAGAGAGAGAGAGAGAGAGAGAGAGAGAGAGAGAGAGAGAGAGAGAGGATGTACATGTGGATGTGGTTGAACAACGCTATGAAGGTCCAACCGCGCAGATCAGGGGGAACCAGGGAGGCAGCCTCCGGTCGGTCGGCGTGCAAGAGGAGGACGAGACAGGGATGGAGGCAGCGGAGCTCGGACCGCCGTTGTTCGTCCTCCTGCCTCCTGCATAGCACATAGGGTTGGGCGGACGCGGTGCTTGGCGCTAGCACGGCGACATGAGAGAGGTTCGGGAGGAGAAGAGAACGGAGGGTCACGGCGGAGAGGAAGGAGGTGGTGGGTTTCGTCGCTGACGAGGATGGAGATGGAGATGGAGATTTGGGAGAGGAGAGGAGCGAGCGTCCGAGGGATTTCAGGTGGCAGCACGGAAATCTCTCGTCAAACCTAGGTTTTCACCCATCAGCGCGGACGCAGCACGCACATCGCGCGCGGCGCAGGACAGGCACATTGGCCCAAACCGCTCTGGCACGTTCCCTGGGTGACCCAATCAATAAGTAACCCACCGACTCATGGGACCAGCCGCTAATCTGGGCCACCCGTCATTGTGGGAAGAGGTAAGGGCGGGTGTACATTCGTCAGTCCATCCCACCCACCAATCGAAGACTACGCTGTGCAAATCACGCGGCACCCACTGAACGACACCTCCCGCAAATGGCTCCACCCAACGAGATGCCCGTGCCTTTCAAAGTGGACGGCGCCGACGCGTGGCAGATGACGCTGACGCGTGGGACCAGAATGGGACAGGGGCCACCGGATAGAGGGAGAAACATGGAATATCGGTCACAGACGACTTAAAAAAAGAAAGCGGCCAGTACGTGTTGGATGCGACACGGCGTGGGCAGAGCGGGCACCCTGTCTCCAGACGCGTGACACGATGCAGGCGACAGGCATGCATGGGCCAGTCCACGCTGTGCACGACCAGGAAATCCCAGACGGGACGCCACGATACCACGCAGTGGAGCCGCTGCAACCGACGGGTGGGACCAGCAGTAGTATGGGACCACATGTCACTGCAGCAGCGGCAGGGGTGTGCACAAGTCGGGTGAACATGCGCCTGCCCACCCTGCGCGGGCCCTTCAAGACGAACGACGCACCACGGCCCCTCCGTGCCGCACGCCGCATGACCTGTCCGACAACCCATCCCGTGAGGAGCCTAACCACGGCGGCCGACAAGCGGGGCCAGAAGCAGCACGGGACCATCTGTCAGCGCGTGGAGACTGCCCAAAGCGGGTGCGCATGCGTTTTCCAACCACCCTCCGCGGCTTCCCCGGACGCACGACGCGAGCCACGGATCAAACGCGTGGTGCGCGAGGATAGGCTCTTTCTCACCCGTCGGGGATTCACCCAGCCAATACCGCGGCCACAAGAGCCCACCAATCATGGACGTGGAAAAAAACAACAACGGGGTGAAACTGGAGTCAGCGAACAGAAAGGAATCGAATGGCCAAAAGGAAATGGTTGACCAGAAAGAGCTTGATCGAACGGCCAACGTAGGTTGAAATCGAGGGAGCTCCCTAGGAGCGAGTTGTCCAGCCTCATTATTTGTTTAAATATGTACTCTCTCCGTTCCTAAATACAAGTCTTTGTATAGATTCCACCATGCACTACATATGGATCAAAATGAGGGAATCTACACTCTAAAATGTATCTGCATGCATCTGTATGTGATCCATAGTGGAAATCTCAACCAAGACTTATATTTTGGAATGGAGGGAGTATGATAGTAGTACAGTATGTTCCTTGTACTGAAGATGAGCAGGGACATTTGCAGTGTAGAGGTCTATATGGTCGGTTGTGATTGACACTTTGAGCCTCTTTGATTCTTAGGATCTTGTAAACATAGGAATAGGATTTGTAGTGGCCTGCCCACTTGAATCCTATAAGAATGGCAAGGAAATGTGGGGAGTTGTGTCGCCTTTGAGAGTTACACTGATATTAACAGTACCGCACCTTCACTTGAAGAGAGCTGGTATCCGAAGCCTTTCTAGCCGTATCGGCAAACTAGCACATACATTCTAGCAAGTTCCACTTTGCTGATTTTACCCTGATGCTTAAGGTTTTCCCGTTATATCTACACTATGATCTATGTAGCTGCTTTGTGTCGCACTAGCAGTAGTCCACTCTTGAAGCTAAACACTGCAATGACTTGCAAAATTGGCACCAAGGCATTGAGTGCCATTCTGGATGCAATGAAACTCATACGCTCCCCACCTGTTGACTCTTGTTCAGAATATGATCCTAATGACTCTTGTTCAAAATTGCCACATATAGAGAGACAACATGGAATTGCATTTCTTTGGGCGCTGTGATTCATCATGAGTGCGCAACCAACATTGTATGCAATGAAGCGGAACCTCAAGAATATGCTTCGTCTTCTATTCTTTAACATGTTCCTCTTTGTTTATTCTGTATTTAGTACGTACAGTATGTTCCTTGTCAGGAAGGGGCGCAGGGACATCTGTAGTCAACAGCTGATAGAGCTGGCCTGTACGTGATCGATAGGCTTTCAATTACTAGTGGCAATACAACACTATATTTTCAAGCCAGTTCCACTTTCCCGATTTATATATCGTGGTTATGGTGTACCCCTGTTATGTACACTATGATCTACCTAGTTGTTGTGTGCTCTTGTTATCATGGTTTGGCAATAAACTCTCTATACAATATATTATGAACCTATCATCTGCCAGCTATCCTAACTTCTGGAGCCTATTTTTCTGTGCACTTGTGCCAGATTATATAAATGCACGCACCATATTACAGCACAGATGAGCTCTCTCATCAGAATCCAGTGATAGCACACAAGTGTTTACAGGGGCGCCCCTATATTAGAATATCATCTGCATTACAAAGATAATCTCACAACTATTTATGTTTTCATGGTTCTCAGATATTATACGCAATTACAGTGAATATCAGAATCCGCGCATCAGAAGAATATTGTGGAACACTGCAATGACTTACAAAATTGGCAGCAAGGCATTGAGTGCCATTCTGGAAGCAATGAAACGCATACGCTCCCTGTCGTGGAATTGTCATGGAAGATGTCCTTAGTGTGAGGACATAGTCGCGAGGCCAACGCATCTATGCGGTAGCTTGAGAGGGGTTGGGCGGAATCGAGAGACGCAACACAAGACAAGGATTTAGATAGCTTCGGGCCCCGGGAAACATCATCCGGTAATAACCCTACATGTTGTTTGTGGCTAGGTCTCATTATGCTCATGAGGGAGTCGCCGCATAGACCGGCTCTCCTCTTGCTTGTGTCTAGCCCTAGAGATTATTCTTCTTGCCTGTCCCTCTTTGGGGAGCCCTGTCCCTCCTTATATAAGTTGAAGGGGCGTGTTACATGACTAGTCCTAGTAGGATTAGGATTACTCTATTACAAGTGGAGTCCTAGTCATGCTTCCTTTGTAGGAGAATATTCCTTATGGATTTCCTCTTAAGCCGGCCCACCATAACATGAGTCGGCCTTCACATCAACAGCCTTATGGGCCATTGAATCTTGTTATCCATCTGACCCGTTGTCGGTGCCATCCGTGAGTCACCAGGCTAGTGAGTCTCCGGACCAGTGAGCCGCCAGATCCGTTAGTCGCTAGTCCACCGGTGGATCATCGATGAAGTGCCAAGTCCGGCCGGGTCATACTTCCGGCCGGGTCATACCGCGGGGTATATCCCCGACATTAGCCCCCAGTTTAATTTGGATTTATCCATGTTAAACGGATCCTATAAAATAAACACAAGAACAAAACTTGATAGGTTGTGCTCCGGGTTAAATATTTTCCTGAACCGACACCTGATCATCCTTAAGTCCTTGTCATTTCCTCCTGGGTGCATACTCAAGATCTTATAGCAAATCTCCTTTAATAGATGTGTCCAAACCTTGCCACTACAAAAAATCCAGGCAGTTCTTTTAAAAAATCCGGGTCAATAGGCCAGCTTCATAACCAATTTGCTAACATTGGCTCTTGTAGAGAAATACTATAAGAAATAATCCATTTGAGTCGGCCTTCAATGCTCTGACTTGACAAAAATATTGGTCTTGAAATATTCAACTGATATTCATCCGGCTTAAAGATGTAGATCTTGCCGATTTATGATTGCAAAAATTACCGGATTATAAATAAATGATGTCGGGTCATGATTGTTGCAGACACCGGGTTAATCTGCTCTGCTCCAAACTAAGAATTTGAAGATTTTTTCTCCCTTATATGCATATCACCTATAGCCCCCAAGTGTCGGGTTGTCATGCTTGCAGCAACCTGGGACTTGTAATTGCCTTATGCTCATGAAAACTTCAACCAGTGTAGCCCCCAAGGGTCGGGTCATTATGCAATAATGAGCAGGGACTTTATAGATATAACCATGTAAAATTGAACAACAACGTGTAGCCCCCAAGGGTCGGCTCAGCAAGATAATACTGAGCTGAGAATTTGTATATAATTTATGGATAATAACATCATATAATATAATCTACACCATGGGGCTTGAACCCACGTCCACAAGGTTAAGATCTTTGTACTCTACCAACTGAGTAGTGGACCGTTCAATATAATGGATTAATGCTTGTGTACCTTGAATTTTTGACATGAGCAATTGGTAGCCCCCAAGGGCCGGCTCAGTACAATGTGATGAGTCGGGTCTTTAACAAGTTGAACAAAAAATGACTTTGCATTAGCCCCCAAGTGCCATGGTGCAAGCTGGCAGTGACATGGGACTTACATATTTGATATGATCTCAATCTGAATAATATAGCCCCCAAGTGTCGGGTCGTAAGCCTGCAGTGACTCGGGACTATTCCTTCCATTGTAGAATAAATCATATCCATTGATAAAATAATAGCCATTGTGCTAAAGAGACTTTGAATACCTTATTTGTTGACAAGTAAATCCAGAGTTTAAATACCTGGCGGCTCTTGGCCAATGGCGATTTAATACGCCTCTATTGTAAGCCGGAATTTTTATAACCCGGCGGCTTATAGCCTTTGAGAAAATCCAGAACGAATGATCATTTTGAAACATCAATTTTAATGATGAACTTGGACTTAAGCATTTATATAAGTCATAGTTCTGCAAATCCTGCACAGGGTTTAAACAACATATGCCCTCACGACTTAACGTCAAAAACCCAGGGCGGGTAACAACCCAATATAGTCTTATGTAGTTACTGAAAAGACTAAGCCAGGCCATTCAAGCCTAAACATATTGGCGACTTAAAGTCAAAAGCCAATGCGGGTTAATAAACCTTACATATTTATATAACCAGGGAAACATACCTGTAGAATTGACTTAGACTATCAACTTACATCACCATATGCAGTGAAGGTAACAATCCAATGATTTATAAGCACATTATTCCCATGGCGCAATCCAAAATGATACTGGCGACTTAAAGTCCATAGCGAGGGTCGGTTTTGAAAAACCTGTGATAGAGTCGTACTGTCGGCTTATGAGACCAATGCAGTAAGGGTGATAACCCAATCTTTAGAAGCCAAAACTTCCAAATGTTTTATGATTGTCATATGTTGGCGACTTATCGTCCAAAGCCAAGTCGGGTTAAATAGAAACCACATATACATGCCTTAGATTTGAAAAAGTCTCAAGACAAACTCAAAAGATTGTTTGCAAAAACTTAAAGAAAATAGAAAGAAAAAATCGAGGCTTCTGATTCGAATACAATCAGTAAACCGTTCCAAAGGGGTTAAGCTAGGATTTGAATATGATCATGTAGCCCCCAGTGGCTTTGGTGTTGCACCGATCAAGAGGGTACTGACAGCTATGTTCTCTTTGGTTCGAATACGACCTATGTTTGAACAGGAAGCCCCCTAATGATCTTGAGAGTTTTTTAACGACTCTGATTCGAATACGATCAAAGTCGGTTCTCAAAAGGGGTTGAGCTATGATTCGAATACGATCAAGAAGCCCCCTAGTGAGCTCGGCAGTGTGACGATCAAGAGGGTACCGACAGCTATGTTCTCTTTGGTTCGAATACGACCTATGTTTGAACAGGAAACCCCCTAATGATCATAAGGTTTAATGGCTAGATTCGAATACGATCATAAGACGGATCAAGCGGGTCAAACTAGACTGAAATACGATCAGCCCCCAAGTGATCATTTGAAGCAGGGTACCTATGTTTGAACCGCGCATCATGGCAGCAAGCTCTCTTTGGCAACCTTTAATTTTTCCTGAGAACTCAACTTTGCAAGAAATAATTCTTCTTGAACCGGAATTTTAAACCGGATTTGAAAGCTACGGAGCTTTTTGGGAGACAGTTTCCTCTTAAACCAGATTTTGAGCCGGATATTGAGAGCTTCAGTGCTGTGTGGGAGACGGGATTTCCCTTGAACCGGATTGTAAACCGGAAACCTCATTGTGAGATGGAATTTTTCTGACGGTTTAAATTATCATCGATAGAGCAGTAATCTCCGGGGCCGGGTTATTTTTCCCTCCAATGACCCGGAGTTCTTGAATGCATTGAAACTGGCCAATTCTGCCAAGTCATGCCATTGTAGCCCCCGAGTCTCAAGATGACTCGAGGAGTTGGCTTGAGATTCTCCATATCTGACCGTGATATAAACCAGTTTGAGTCCTGCATGGGAGAACTTGCAAGCCAAAGTAATTGCTCTTTTTAAAGAAAACAATATGTAATATAAAATATACTGGATGGATTTCACCTGATATGTTAGGCCAGTGATTATTCACCGCTGAGTTGATGATCACCATGGTGAAGCTGAAATCAAGCACAGCCGAGTCGACCGTAGTACCAGACAAATGAGTCAGCAGCAGCGTTGTAAGCTGGTGCAGACGGGCGAGTCGATCGCGGGCGCGGTAAGCCGCGCGGTCGGGAGATTTAATCGCAGGAGCGGTAAGCCGCGCGGATGGCGAGTCAATCGCGGGCATGGCTCCAACAAGTTGATGTAGATCGAGTTGCACGGGCGGTGGCTTGCGCACATCCATTCAACAGCAAACAGGCGCGGACGCTAGTGCATGATGATGCTAACGCACACTCCATAGGCACAACATGGTACCACCTTGATAATGAATCATTGTCCTACACAAAATATATTGCGGACCAGAGTAATTGTTCTTGGAAGAAACAATATATACGCTAATAAAACAGACATAGATAGATATAGCCTGATTGTAACGGACGACAGATGATTCATATATCGTCCATAGATAATCTTCAGTAATTTCAACTACAATTTAACCACTCTCTCTGGCCGAAACAAGATGGAGGAGGCGTATGAACCGGCTTGCAGCAGAAACTCCATTGGACGGCGGCTCTCAATAGCAATGACCAGCCTGAACCAGAGAACAGGCAAGGATGACTCATCTGCAAAGGTGTTGCGCCGGCGGCTTAGATGGAGGTGTGTGAATCAGGGCGACTCTACACACGATAGGGCGGCTCAACACGATTGCAGCGGCCGGTCGTAATGTCAGAGGTGAGAACTGCTCAATGGTTGTTCTAGCATGGGCAGCTCAACGACCGCTTCAATTTTCCTCTGAATTGTATAGAGAGGTTTGGAACTGCAGCGACATACAGCAGGCAAGGTGAAATGGCAAAGGAAATTTTGACACGGTTGGGCATGTAGTACTGCGGAATAGGGGTTGGTCCTCGGCGAGCGACGACTCAAGGCTGCGGAAACGGCGGCTCTAGACCGCTGTCCGGTGAAGCAGCAGTAGAGGGACGGTGATTCGGAACAACACGAGGCTACGACAGCATCAAGGAAGGTGAGGCCGCGGGGCAGCTTGGAAGTGGGCGACAACAGTGCAACTTGCGGCGCAGGCGAGGCCGCCACTGTGGAGGTTTCTTTTTTTAATGCATCCTTGTGCACAACCATGGGCAGCAGGTGCTAGCACGGTAGCTTGAAGCTGACACTACAACTGCAGAGGGGCGCCGACGGCTCAGAATCAGAGAAGAACGGGCATGAGCTGGAGCCGCGCGGGGCGGTATGGGAAACCAGCATGGGGAGCGGCCGTGGCAGATGGACAGCCGATGGCGGCTTGTTGAAGTTTGGAGTCGGAGCGGGCCACGGGTGGACCATGGTGGAGGCGAATTGGAATAGTGCCAGATTAATGGTGGCGGCTTTAGCGCTAGGGTAGTGGAGAGGCCGCGGTAGAGGCGGCGGTTCAACGCAGCCGTGATGGTGAAGTCCTTCGCAGAGAGGCGGAGGCGCAAGGCCAACCGCAGCCATAGGAGGCTGGGAGGTCGGGTGATTGTTGCCCAGGCCATAGCGACGGAGGCCCGCCTACGACGAGGCTGCGGCGGCGATGGAGTCTCTGTCCATGTCCGCTTCCAGGTCATGAAGTCTCTTTTTGAGAGTAGTTGATCTGAATATCTCCAGCGGCTACTCTTCATGGTGGTAGTCGTGTATGTGCTTGCTTCAGCCAACGCATATGCACTAATAAAATAGTTGACCCTTGTTTTGTTCCTCACTCCACGTGAACAATAACACACCTTTTACAAGAAGTAAAAGTACTACTACCGATCAATTATAGCAGTACCTTTGGGACTTGAATCTAGCCCACTCACGCGTGTCTTGATATGGATTGGTATGACGTGACATATGGTGGCTGTATTTGAATTCCTGTCAGACTCGGCGACGCGTGGCAGCAGCAGATTGAAACAAACCCCTAGGTCGCATACTATGATTACGAGATAACTTTTCCCTGATTTGATTTGTCTCGCCGCAGAATTTATCCATCTTAAGAGATGAATTTGGAAAGACAACTTTTTGTTGTTGTCACTGGATTTTTTTTCCTTCTTTCCGATCTTGTCCGATGAACTCGGAATTGATGTAGATCCTTCTGTGTTGACTCTTCTTCATCTGAACAATTGCAAGCTTCTCGATCCCTGGGAGGGATCCCTCCAAGAACTCAACACCACCATGCGCAGGCCCCACGATGGGCGCCAACTGTCGTGGAATTGTCATGGCAGATGTCCTTAGTGTGAGGACATAGTCGCGAGGCCAACGCATGTATGCGGTAGCTTGAGAGGGGTTGTGCGGAATCAAGAGATGCAACACAAGACAAGGATTTAGACAGCTTCGGGCCCCGGGAAACATCATCCAGTAATAACCCTATGTTTGTGGCTAGGTCTCATTATGCTCATGAGGGAGTTGCCGCATAGACCGGCTCTCCTCTTAGTTGTGTCTAGCCCTAGAGATTATTCTTCTTGCATGTCCCTCTTTGGGGATCCCTGCCCCTCCTTATATGAGTTGAAGTGGCGGGTTACATGACTAGTCCTAGTTGAATTAGGATAACTCTATTACAAGTGGAGTCCTAGTCTTGCTTCCTTTGTAGGAGAATATTCCTTATGGCTTTCCTCTTAAGTTGGCCCACCATAACATGAGTCGGCCTTCCCATCAACCGCCTTATGGGCCATTGAATCTTGTTATCCATCTGACCCATCGTCAGTGCCATCCGTGAGTCACCAGGCTAGTGAGTCTTTGGACCAGTGAGCCGCTAGACCCGTGAGTCGCTAGTCCACCGACGGGTCATCGATGAAGCGCCAAGTCCGGCCGGGTCATACTTCCGGCCGGGTCATACCGCGGGGTATATCCCCGACACTCCCCACCTGTTGATTCTTGTTTAGAATATCATCCTAATGACTATTCTAACCTCGAGGAGTCAAAGGCAGATGGCCTGTCCTGTTCACCCATCAAGGTGCATGTTCTAATTTGGCAAGGTTATATTGATTGCGCGTATCTTGCATATGTTGTCTTGCATTTCTTCTACTTTGTTGCACCGCCATCTTCTTAGTTTACTCATCATATAACTCGAGATGCCATGCCTATCCATTATCAATACATATTCCATCTGTCATCATACCATGTTTTTCCACTCAAATGATGTTCTTGTGCATCAGACATCAAAAAGGAAGAGGGTGACTGCCGAACCTAAAGGAGCACCAGCAAAGTCCTTGAAAACCGTGGTGGTGCCGGAGAAATCAGACAGCGCCCCACTTATATTGGTTGTACAACCAGTGACACAAAACATAGGACTGACTCCAGCAGACTGTATGTCACGCCCAATATGCGACCCTATCCAAAAGGAACTCGAAGGTCCCACCAAGGATAGACCCACATATTGAAACGCTTTTGCAAGGTGGATATCATTACATCAACATTACATAATATATGGGGATACATACAAGAGGCATACAATGCCACATGAATACAACACTACAATACATAAGAGCATCATCCGACTACGGATGAAACACAAACAGAAACTCAAACGACATCCACCCTGCTAGCCCAGGCTGCCAACCTGGAACCTATCCCCTGATCGAAGAAGCAGAAGAAGAACTCAACGCAAGCAAGCATCGCTCTCGCGTCATGATCATTGCATGAACCTGTACCTGCAACTGTTGTTGTAGTAATCTGTGAGCCACGAGGACTCAGCAATCCCATTACCATCGGTATCAATACTAGCAAAGCTTAATAGGAAAGGAAGGGGTAAAGTGGTGAGGCTGCAGCAGCGACTAAGCATATATGGTGGCTAACATACGCAAATAAGAGCGAGAAGAGAGCAAGCGGAACGGTCGTGAAGCTAGAAATGATCAAGAAGTGATCCTGAACTCCTACTCACGTCAAGCATAACCCAAAGACCGTGTTCACTTCCCGGACTCCGCCGAGAAGAGACCATCACGGCTACACACGCGGTTGATGCGTTTTAATTCGGATCTGGTGTCAAGTTATCTACAACCGGACATTAACAAATTCTTATCTGTCTATATCCGCAGGCATGGCTTTCGAAAGATTATACCCTGCAGGGGTGTCCCAACTTAGCCCATGACAAGCTCTCATGATCAACGAAGGAATAGACCTTCTCCCAGGAAGACCCGATCAGACTCGGAATCCCGGTTTACAAGACATTTCGACAATGGTAAAACAAGACCAGCAAGACCGCCCGATGCGCCGACAATCCCGATAGGAGCTGCACATATCTCATTCTCAGGGCAACACCGGATGAGCAATCCGTACAACTAAAACCAGACCTCAAGTTTCCCTAAGGGGGCGCTGCAAAGGGCTCTAGTTCGGACCAACACTTAGACAAGCACTGGCCCGGGGGGACTAAAATAAAGATGACCCTCGGGATGCGTGACTCCCAAGGGAAAAAGGGCTAGGTGAGGCAAATGGTAAAACCAAGGTTGGGCCTTGCTGGAGGAGTTTTATTCAAAGTGAACTGTCAAGGGGGTCCCATAAATCACCCGACCGCATAAGGAACACAAAATCCGGGAACATAACACCGGTATGACGGAAACTAGGATGGCAAGAGTGGAACAAAACACTAGGCAAAAGGCCAAGTCTTCCACCCTTTACCAAGTATATAGATGCATTAATAATATAAGAGATATTGTGATATCCCAACCAAAATCCTATCCACCATGGAGAAATCTTCAACTTCACCTGCAACTAGCAACGCTATAAGAGGGGCTGAGCAAAAGCGGTAACATAGCCAAGCAATGGTTTGCATAGGAAAGGTGTCAAAGGTTAGAGGTTCATGGCAATTTGGGATGGCTTGATAAACAGGTGATAGGTAGCGCAGCAAAGCGATAGAACGAAGCAACTAGCATAGCAAAGATAGTAGTGAGATCCAGGGTAGCGGTCATCTTGCCTGAAATCCCGCAAGGAATAGGAACGAGTCCATGAAGTAGAGGAACCAACGTAGTCGAATGAATCCTCACAAACGCAACGTTACCGGAACTAAGAAGCAACACCGGAAAGAAGCAAGCAACATAGTAAACAACCATCACATAACCATGGCATGATGCACAATCAAGTATGATGCATGTCCGGTTTAAAGAGGCATGGCATGGCAAAGTGCAACAAACAATACTACAAGTTAAGTGGAGCTCAATATGCAACGAGTTGCATATTGACGAAACACCACATTGACATATTTAGTTTAATCTCGTTTAGGTACCCAACAACATTAAATGTTGATTAACATGGCAAGAGGTGAAGCATAATAAAGTCATCTATTTAGGCAAGTTTAAATGAGGCCGGAAATAACAAACAACAATTCCGGGAAATCCCCATGTGCAAATTATGGATTTGGTACTGTTCTGCCCTAAACACAATTTTAAGGTTGTTAAACAGGAAAATAAAGTGGACCATGTTAATATAGGCATTTTTCCACCCCATTTACATATAAAGTTTATTTAAGATGGAGCTACGGTTATTTAGTTATGAAATAAATCATTTTAACATGGCATTATGCAAAATAAACACAAACAGCAAGTTAAACATTTTAACATGGTATGAGAATGACATATTATTAATCTACGCAAAATTCTAAGCATCTTTCATGTTTAAACCATTTTAATCCGATGCACGGTTAAAGAGTTATTATATGCATGATCTAGAGGGACTTTTCTGCAAAACTGGAAAATCCCGGATAAAGCTAAAATCGCAGACAGGGAAAAAAACAGCAACAGGCCGAATCTGGAGGGCGGATTGGGCTGCTCACCCTGGGCTCTAGGCCCAGCTCGGTGGAGAGGGGCCGGCTGGGCTGGGGCACTGGGAAGGCGGCCTGGTGCTGCTGGGCCGGGGCCCACGTGGGCGCGGTGCGGGCGTCGTCCTCCAGGTTCAGATCGGCCGCGAGAAGGACCAGGGGCGGCGGCGGCCGGCGGTCAATGGCGATGGGGAGGCGCGGGGAGGCCGGGACGGGGCCGCAGGTGGCCGGATCCGGTGGAGGTCGTGGCCGGGTACCCGTTCCCGGCGACGGCGAGGCCAGCCGGCGACGGGCGGAGCTCCAAGGCGGCGGGGACCTGCGGGGGAAGGAGAGAGAGAAGCCATGAGGGAGAGGGAGAAGGAAGGAGAAAGAAGGAGAGGGCGGCGGGGTTCGGCCTGGCAGGACACCGGCAGGGGCCGGCGAGGGCGGACGGCGGCGAGGCCTGGCGCGGAGGCGGCGGCGAGC
>NC_041381.1:402264877-402271935 GCF_002162155.2 Triticum dicoccoides | reverse complement strand
CTGGGGACAGGTGGCGAGCGAGGAGTGGGCGAGGGAAGCTTCTGCGGCGGCGCCGGTCAGTTGGGTGGCGCCAAGTGGCGGCGGCGGGCTGGCAGCGCCAGATCTGAGGGAGGGAGGCGCTGATTTCGAGGAGGGAGGCGGCTGGGAGGTAGGGGAAGGCTAGGGATGCCCAAAATGGAGAGAGGGGGGGTCTTTATATAGCAAAAGAGGCTAGGGTTGGGGGTTTTGGGGGCTTTTCGGAGCGTACGATCGCCATCGAACGGCTCCGGAGCGGAGAGGGACTAGGTGGCTGCAGGTGGGCTGTGATGAGAGGCCTCGAGCTGAGAGGAGAGGAGAGAAGAGAGGCCCGGCAACAGTTTCGGAGACCGAAACGTCCGACGATTAAACCGACTATATCGCGGTTATAAATATAACGGTTGGGCAGTCAAACGGACTCTGAATGCGACGAAACTTGACAGGCGGCCTGTCTACACTATAATTAGACCGCATGAAAAGTTGCATCCCAATCGGAGAACATTTTTATGCCACTTATAAAATAATATTTCGGAGGTGCCGCGGGCGCGTGCGAGTGTGTCGGGGCTCGGAATGGACAACGGAGAGAACCGGCGGAACCCGAACGGATGCATGTTTTGAAAAACATGCGGATGAAATGCAGATGATGACATGAGATGAGATGCATAACAAGAACAAAATGCAAAACAACAGACAAAAACCCAACCACGGAGGAAATAATAAATCACATAGCCGGAAATGGCAAGAGTCGGAGTTACGAATATGGAAAGTTGTATCCGGGGCGTTACAACACTCCACCACTACGAGAGGATCTCATCCCGAGATCTAGGATGGCACCAGAGGGAAAAGGAAGAGGAAGAGAGGAGGTAAACTAAGTTGCTTCTTCGACAAACGAGTGAAACCATGAACCTTGAGAGGTTGAGCAATTTAAAAGAAAGAAAACAACGAAGATGAACGAGATTGCAAATAATCCGTTAGAAAAGAGGAACAAGGAACATTACGATAACTTGAAGGTTGCAAAGACATGAATCAAGAGTTTAATGGACAAGAAGGAATTGAAACCACTCTGGTTGAAACGAGATGAGAGAGGAATAATTCGGGCAGCACTCCGGTTGAACATGGAAGGAATATAATTTGAACTAGGCAAAATGAAAGCACTTGGATGAGACTCCGGTTGAAAGAGGAATGATAGACACAACACTCCGGTTAAGTGGATAAGCATGGAAAAGAACATGATCTTGACAAAACAAGATGATGAGTGAAGAGAACAACATCACAATGCCTTTAGAAGAAAGAATAGAAGATAGACCGTTGGGATAAAGGGACGGAGAAGAAAATGACAACTTTTTCCACAAGTGAACTTGGAAAGCATCCTTGCAAAGAAGAATCGAACGAAGTTGTTGGAAAATCAACAACGAGAAGCACAAGCTTGTAGTGGGCTTATGGAAACGTCGCAAGACTATGAGATGACATTCTGCCACTAACGAAAAACAATTGCTTGTTTGAGATCAACGAAGAGATGAAAAACCTCTTTCACCGAGAAGGATATGGAGAAAGCTTGGATCAATGATAAGCACCACAAATAGCAACATTCCCAATGGAAGGCTTTAGGTGAAATATAACCCAAGATAACTCCAACAAAGAGATTGATGGATTTAAAATACCTCATTCCTGACAACTTGTGAATCATGAAACATGAACCCAAATTGTCAAGAATGACATAACACCACCTCAAAAGATAAGGTAGAAAGGATTGCACTTCGGAATGCAAGATGAAGAATGCTTGAAGACATCAAAACAAAACATGTGTTTAGCACCATGTTTATTTTAGAGTATAGCTTAGCGGGTCATAACTTCGAGAGAAGTCTTGAAGAATAAAATGAGAATGAAAGGAATCCTTGATGAACCATCATGTAGAGCCTCCATGAAGAACTCCGGTAATGAAAGAATGATAGAAAGAAAGAGAACTTGAAAGAACAAGGTGAGCCTTGTGATGATTTAGATGAAGCTTCGCGACGAGATAATGCGGAAAACTTGGAACTCCGGAAAAGAAAAGATGAAACATCTAGAACCGGGAAATGTGACATGATGAACAACTCTGGAAAGAAGAAACTAGATTACTTGGATGAAACAATAATAAGAATTACGTTATGCCTATCCTTCACCAATTTAAATTGATGACAAGCAATGGATTTGGCATATTACTAATTCTCGTAGAAAGGATTAAGAGGGATATAGTGTAAACTTGAGAAGGTATTGATGGAACCACCGGTGGGATTTGTTAACAATGAATGAATTGATAAATTGATACGATAACGAAGAAAGTGAAATCTTGAACGAACCATCGAAAGAATTGAAAACGAACGAAGTAAAGGGGTGAATCACCGGTAAGAATTAGAGAACGAATGAAGATACTTGAGGGAATTTGATACAAGAGAACGAAGAGATCACGAGCTGATTAGAGAATACTTGAGCAGTGTACCGGTAAGATTTGGATAACGAGAGCTGAAGGTTGAGAATGAGGAATTATGACATGATGGCCTTCAGAGGAAAGAAATGGAAACAACTCATGAAATGCTCCAGATGGGTGAAAAGAATTCTCACAATCAAAAACAATTACGAGAGGATGGCATCAAGATAGAACCATGAATCTTGAAGAGAATGGAGCAAGATTTACGAGAAACTCTTCTTCGGTCTTCACATGTTGAGAATGATGATGAGAACCACCATGAATTGTTGAGATACTCCAGAACAAAGAAGAATAGAAATGATGAACCAACGATGAAAATATTCTGAAAGCGATCTAGGATAAGGAATATGACTGATGAAAATTCATTCTTACGTCAAACTCTGAAAAGTATTTGGAATAGCTCCAGAATAATTAGAAGAGTCAGGTAAGATCCTGGGAAAACACCTGTGGGTTAGGGCCCACTCAAAAGAAACACCGTTGAACAATTTTGAAGACAGATTGCACCGGTTGAAATAAATGGCTTGAATGAGATAACAACCTCGAAATATCTTGAACGGATTGAGAATGGGAACACAAGTCTTCTGAGATATCTTGAGCACTCCGGATAAGAACTGGGTGAGGTGAATAAAAGAGAGCCTTCGATAAGAAATTCACTTGGGAAGATATGTGAATCAACAGGAAGAGATATGATCAACACCAAAACTTGAAATTAATCCACCGGAGAAGAAAAGAGACGAAGAATGATGAACTTGAAACTGTTGAGCGTCTTCATGGGAAAACACCGGATAAGAACATTGATTGAAAAGAGTGAAGAGACTTCACATCCATAAGATGGATACTTGATTAAGATATCCGAGTCCTTGAAGAAAAAGGGTGGGAGGGTGGGGAAAAACAAAGACAACTTGGGATGAACGAAACAAACACCGTTGAGAAAACTTAGAATTGATCTTGCGGATGTTGAAAATGATCGGATCCACTTGAAGAGAAGCACACCGGTTGGAAAAGAATTGACATGATAACCTCAGTGATCAAGAAGGAATAGAATTCACATAGAAATATGAGAACACCGTTTAGGAAAGGTATGGATTCAACATTTGACTTCGAAGCAACTCGAATACCACAAATAAAACAAAACAAAGGATTTTGCTTACAGAATAAGCCAGAACAAATACATATGATAGAGATTTACCCAATCCCATATCATGCATCTGTCGGAAAGATATTCTAGGAGCTACTTGAATTCCCACCTATAAACTCCTGAAACTTTCTGGTTATGCAATCAGGTGTTGGGGATACAGGGGAAGCAATATATCTCACCCAAACTAACAATACCTACATCCAGTTGTATCCATCCGTCAACACATAACCAAGAAACCTTCGGAAATTGTGTACCTCAACCTTCGAAAAGCATCCGTTATACGAGTTATGGCAATACTCCCGAACTCCCCAGTACTGGGTGACGTCGAGGTTATCTCACCAACAACTGCATAAAAGAGATTTTCGATGTCGGCAAAACTCAGGTATTCCAGAACTGCAACGATAAAATTGTGACGACAACACCTCGGAGCTCAACTCCCCGGGTCAAAGCCACATAATAGACAGGAGGCACCAAGAACAATGTTCTCGTCACAAAACCATCGGAACGATTCCAAGATACCCACGTGATCCTAAATAAATTTTTTTAGTGAAATTTGAGGAGAGGAAAGACAAAACATGTACGTCAAGAGTCCTCACCAGAGCGACGAAGGGGGCTGAGGAGTAAAAAGAATCCTACTCTCCGATATATATAATCCTAAGACTCAAAATAGTTTTCTTCTAGACTCAACAACGGCCAACAATCAAGGGGGCTCCTATGGTCGGCCGAGGCTCTGATTACCAACTTGTCACGCCCAATATGCGACCCTATCCAAAAGGAACTCGAAGGTCCCACCAAGGATAGACCCGCACATTGAAATGCTTTTACAAGGTGGATATCATTACATCAACATTACATAATATATGGGGATACATACAAGAGGCATACAATGCCGCATGAATACAACATTACAATACATAAGAGCATCATCCGACTACGGATGAAACACAAACAGAAACTCAAACGACATCCACCCTGCTAGCCAAGGCTGCCACCTGGAACCTATCCCCTGATCAAAGAAGCAGAAGAAGAACTCAACGCAAGCAAGCATCGCTCTCGCGTCATGATCATCGCATGAACCTGTACCTGCAACTGTTGTTGTAGTAATCTGTGAGCCACGAGGACTCAGCAATCCCATTACCATGGGTATCAAGACTAGCAAAGCTTAATAGGAAAGGAAGGGGTAAAGTGGTGAGGCTGCAGCAGCGACTAAGCATATATGGTGGCTAACATACGCAAATAAGAGCGAGAAGAGAGCAAGCGGAACGGTCGTGAAGCTAGCAATGATCAAGAAGTGATCCTGAACTCCTACTTACGTCAAGCATAACCCAAAGACCGTGTTCACTTCCCGGACTCCGCCGAGAAGAGACCATCACGGCTACACACGCAGTTGATGCGTTTTAATTCGGATCTGGTGTCAAGTTATCTACAACCGGACATTAACAAATTCCCATCTGCCTATAACTGCAGGCATGGCTTTTGAAAGATTATACCCTGCAGGGGTGTCCCAACTTAGCCCATGACAAGCTCTCGGATCAATGAAGGAATAGACCTTCTCCCAGGAAGACCCGATCAGACTCGGAATCCCGGTTTACAAGACATTTCGACAATGGTAAAACAAGACCAGCAAGACCGCCCGATGCGCCGACAATCCCGATAGGAGCTGCACATATCTCGTTCTCAGGGCAACACCGGATGAGCAATCCGTACAACTAAAACCAGACCTCAAGTTTCCCTGAGGGGGCGCTGCAAAGGGCTCTAGTTCGGACCAACACTTAGACAAGCACTGGCCCGGGGGGGCTAAAATAAAGATGACCCTCGGGATGCGCGACTCCCAAGGGAAAAAGGGCTAGGTGAGGCAAATGGTAAAACCAAGGTTGGGCCTTGCTGGAGGAGTTTTATTCAAAGCGAACTGTCAAGGGGGTCCCATAAATCACCCGACCGCGTAAGGAATGCAAAATCCGGGAACATAACACCGGTATGACGGAAACTAGGGCGGCAAGAATGGAACAAAACACTAGGCAAAAGGCCAAGTCTTCCACCCTTTACCAAGTATATAGATGCATTAATAATATAAGACATATTGTGATATCCCAACCAAAATCCTATCCACCATGGAGAAATCTTCAACTTCACCTGCAACTAGCAACGCTATAAGAGGGGCTGAGCAAAAGCGGTAACATAACCAAGCAATGGTTTGCATAGGAAAGGTGTCAAAGGTTAGAGGTTCATGGCAATTTGGGATGGCTTGATAAACAGGTGATAGGTAGCACAACAAAGCGATAGAACGAAGCAACTAGCATAGCAAAGATAGTAGTGAGATCTTGGGTAGCGGTCATCTTGCCTGAAATCCCACAAGGAAGAAGAACGAGTCCATGAAGTAGACGAACCAACGTAGTCGAACGAATCCTCACAAACGCAATGTTACCGGAACTAAGAAGCAACACCGGAAAGAAGCAAGCAACATAGTAAACAACCATCACATAACCATGGCATGATGCACAATCAAGTATGATGCATGTCCGGTTTAAAGAGGCATGGCATGGCAAAGTGCAACAAACAATACTACAAGTTAAGTGGAGCTCAATATGCAACGAGTTGCATATTGACGAAACACCACATTGACATATTTAGTTTAATCTGTTTAGGTAACCAATAATATTAAATGTTGATTAACATGGCAAGAGGTGAAGCATAATAAAGTCATCTATTTAGGCAAGTTTAGATGAGGCCGGAAATAACAAACAACAATTCCGGAAAATCCCCATGTGCAAATTATGGATTTGGTACTATTCTTCCCTAAACACAGTTTTAAGGTTGTTAAACAGGAAAATAAAGTGGACCATGTTAATCTAGGCATTTTTCCACCCCATTTACATATAAAGTTTATTTAAGATGGAGCTACGGTTATTTAGTTATGAAATAAATCATTTTAACATGGCATTATGCAAAATAAACACAAGCAGCAAGTTAAACATTTTAACATGGGATGAGAATGACATATTATTAATCTACACAAAATTCTAAGCATCTTTCATGTTTAAACCATTTTAATCCAATGCACGGTTAAAGAGTTATTATATGCATGATCTAGAGGGACTTTTCTGCAAAACTGAAAATCCCGGATAAAGCTAAAATCGCAGACGGGGAAAAAAACAGCAACAGGCCGAATCTGGAGGGCGGGCTGGGCTGCTCACCCTGGGCTCTTGGCCCGGCTCGGTGGAGAGGGGCCGGCTGGGCTGGGGCACTGGGCGGCGGCCTGGTGCTGCTGGGCTGGGGCCCACGTGGGCGCGGTGTGGGCGTCGTCCTCCAGGTTCAGATCGGCCGCGAGCAGGACCAGGGGCGGCGGCGGGCGGCGGTCAACGGCGATGCGGAGGCGCGGGGAGGCCGGGACAGGGCCGCAGGTGGCCGGATCCGGCGGAGGTCGTGGCCGGGGACCCG
>NC_041381.1:402197674-402264300 GCF_002162155.2 Triticum dicoccoides | reverse complement strand
GGTCGGGCCCTGGGCGGCCCGGGGCGGGCTCCCCGCGGGCCTGGCGGGCCGCGGCTCCGGGAGAGCGGCTGGGGACAGGTGGCGAGCGAGGAGTGGGCGAGGGAAGCTTCTGCGGCGACGCGGGTCAGTTGGGTGGCGCCAAGTGGCGGCGGCAGGCTGGTAGCGCCAGATCCGAGGGAGGGAGGCGCTGATTTCGAGGAGGGAGGCGGCTGGGAGGTAGGGGAAGGCTAGGGATGCCCAAAATGGAGAGAGGGGCGTCTTTATATAGCAAAAGAGGCTAGGGTTGGTGGTTTGGGGGGCTTTTCGGAGCGTACGATCGCCATCGAACGGCTCCGGAGCGGAGAGGGACTAGGTGGCTGCAGGTGGGCTGTGATGAGAGGCCTCGAGCTGAGAGGAGAGGAGAGAAGAGAGGCCCGGCAACAGTTTCGGAGACCGAAATGTCCGACGATTAAACCGACTATATCGCGGTTATAAATATAACGGTTGGGCAGTCAAACGGACTCCGAATGCGACGAAACTTGACAGGCGGCCTGTCTACACTATAATAAGACCGCATGACAAGTTGCATCCCAATCCGAGAACATTTTTATGCCACTTATAAAATCATATTTTGGAGGTGCCGCGGGCGCGTGCGAGTGTGTCGGGGCTCGAAATGGACAACGGAGAGAACCGGCGGAACCCGAACGGATGCATGTTTTGAAAAACATGCGGATGAAATGCAGATGATGACAGCTGTAATCCAGTGGTGTCGTGAAGCTGGCAACTCCTTCACCATGTCATTTCCTGCCATGTCTTGACTTGAACAATACCATATTGTGTTAATGCAATTTTAAACTGTGTCACTTTATTCGTCAGTAAGAAATGTTATGAATTGTCAGCACTGATACTTTTATGAGCAAAACATGTCATCTATCTGCTTGTTTATCTTTCAGAGTGAGGAAGATATAAGTGTTGAACAAGCGCAGTCTCATCATCTTGCTCAGGTGCTTGCGCTGTAGCTCACCAGCAGGGCTAACCTTTCTTGAACTCTATTTAAGTGTTGTCGGTTTTGTATATTATTTTGTCGGTGTGTTTATTTGCACTGGTGGCGATCTTTGATGCCCAGTGTATGTAATTTGTTGTCTGCTTGTGCTTTATTATCATAGTGGCAAACTTTGATGCCTAGTGAATGTAATATGTCGTAATTTCTTTATTGTATAGTCTAGGTTTTTTCTTATTCATGATGCTGCAGTTATTTTACTGTATATATATCCTGTCTTCATAGTAAATCAGCCAAATCATAAAATTACGGTACATAATTGGCCGTCATGCAATCATGATGTATGATCCGCATCATGGGCCCCGTCAAACTGGCCCACTAGTAGATTTGGGCCTTTAATAGACCGAGTAACCCCGGTCCTCTTTTCGCAAGAAAACTCAATGGACCTTTAGGAGGCTGAGAAGTAGGTTGGGCCTAAATGTGCCGAACAGCTCACGGGCCAGCAGCAGCCCGAATTGGACCCCGGCCCATGATTGTGCGAATCAAATCACGGGCTTTTAAAAAGGCCAAAATTGTCTCGGTCCTTGTTTGGCCCAATCAGATATCGGCTGCGAGCAGACCGGATGCAAAACGGGCCATAGTTAGGCCCAACTATATGACGGGCTTTTAACAGGCCGAAATTAATATATGGCCGAAATGTTAAATGGGCCCTTAACAGACCGAAACTAATATCAGGCTGAATTACTAAATGGGCCTTTAGCAAGTGGGCCCAAAAGCATAGCATCCAGTTAACGGGCCGAATCTGATATGGGCCATAATTGAGGCCAAAGCCTCTTAAAGGGTCGGACCTGATCTGGGCCATGATTTGGCCCAGAACGTGGGAGGCTTTTAATTGGACGGATCTCATATGGGCCATTATTAGGCCCGGAACGTGGTAGGCCAATAATGGACCAGATCAAATATGGGTCGGCATTTGGCCCAAAACATGGTAGCCAGTTAATGGGTCGGCCTACTAGGGTCCTCAAAATCTTGTGGGCCTACAGCTCGGTCGGCCCATTAGTGTCAGTGAAATCTCGTGGGCCTTTAGCTAGGCCGGCCCATTATGATTCGCAAGAATTTTGTGGGCCTTTACCTGGGCCGGCCCATTATGGCCCGCGAAATCTTATGGGCCTTTAGCTGGGCCAACCCATTATGGTCCGCAAAATCTCGTGGGCCTTTAGCTGGGCCGGCCCATTATGGTCCGTAAAATCTTGTGGGCCTTTAGTTGGGCCGGCCCATTTAAACTTGATGGGGCCGTGCCACGTGTCAACGTATCATAGGTGCCTTCTGTCCAATGAGTGGATGACATCTGTCCCAACGATGAGCCGACATGTGTTTCCTCCAGCCAATGATGATTTTACATGTGGAAAATCCCCATTGGTCGGGGCTGTTAACGGGTTATCGGATCCAAAACCCGCCTCGATAGCTTAACGGCGTTCTGTTACGGTGGATGCCACGTGTCGGTCACCCTTGACGAAAGCACTTCTGTGATGCGCGATTTATCGTCATGGAAGTGGACACTTCCGTGATGATAATTTTGGTAATGTCATGGAACACTTCTACGACTGCACACGTATGACTATCTTGATTCTGTCATAAAATCGTCATGGATTTACATGCATGACAAAAAACGCGACCCACTGTGACAAACACGTTTCATCACGGAAGTGTATTTTTTTGTAGTGTGAGGAGGTGGTGTTGAGAGGACTCCAAGGATGAATGCATCTGTTGAAGTAGATAGAGTTGGTGGAGTTGCCACAGGAGGGGCAACTAAAGCTGTGGCTGCAGGTGCCGAAGTAGTAGCTCTTGTGTCTGTCACTGGCACTGCTCCAGATCTCTGTGCCCTAGGCACTCTCTGAAACGCTTCTGTGGTTGCTTTCCCTTTCCTCTATGCAGCCTTTTTTTGGAGGTGCTCAACTGCTATTTGCATTTCTGTCACCTTCAAGTCAAGATCATACAACTTTGTTTCAATGACCCTTTTGAGGCTCTCTTGATTCTGGGTCAGGGTGGCCAAACCTTTCTCAATCCTCAAAGTAGCTTGAATAATACATCCAAGTTGATCTTGCTTTGACTTAAGGAAAACCCGTGGAGCCTCTTCAGCACTTGGCATCTTGGCTGCCTTCTCAGCTTTTGCTTTTTGCCTCTTCTCTTGAGCCTCTACTAATGTGGTATCTTCAGCATTCATGGCAACTGTGGTGTCCTCAAAGTCAGGCCTCAAGGGAAGGTGCTCTTTGTCCACCAAATACACTCCTTTGCTCATCTTGGAGTTAATCAGCATCTGGATGTGTGGAGCATACCCAGATGATCTTTTCTGGTCAGCAGCTATTTTCTTGATGGTCTCAACAATCAAACTCATCACTTTAAACTTCTAGGGCAAATCAAATAGCTGAAGCAAGTTGATGGAGTGGCATCTGATCATGTTGTGATCTCCTGATTTGGGCAACAAGGTGTGCCTCAAAATGGTGTTCATAGTGGCCAATCCTGACATCAGATAGTACACTAAGCCTAGCTTATGTGTCTCCAAGGCCATGTCAGGTATCTCCTTGTACATGTTGGCCATGGAGTTGTGGTCCTTCTTGCGCTCAGCATAGACATCAATATCTTTCTCAGCTTCTTTAGGGGCATTAATGAGCTTGGCCCACTTAGCAATAGAAGACTGGTACCTAGTACCTTCATACATCCAAACAATCTTGCCATCTGGGTAGAAGTGAGTTGTTGAATAGAACTACATGATAAGCTCAGCATTCCACTTGGTCAATTTCTGACCCACAAATGTGTCAACTCTATTGAGTCTGAAGCTCTCATGCACTCCTGGAAAATTGTCTTCATTGGCATCAATGTATTTCTAGTCCACCCACTTCATGTCACACACAATGGGCTTCTTATCTAGGAGCACAGTATCATAGAAGTCTTGTTGTTCCTTGGTATGAAACATGTAGTCCACAACAGTTCTTGTCCTCACAGCATAGGGATTTGCTTGTCTCCACAATCTGAGACCTACATCCTTTCTCTCCTTCATGTTCTCAGCTACTGGATGATTATCATCATGATCTGGTATCTTTGGCTTCAATTTTCTGAGAACTTGGGCTTCCTCTTCTTCTTCTTCAATCTCAGGCACTGGGGCCTTGTTCTTTTCTGCAGCAGGAATGTTTCTAGTTCTTCTCTTTGGTGCAGACTTGGAAGCTTGAGTTGGAGCTTTGGGGACAGTCTTGGGCTTTGAAGGAGCAGACCCAAACTTGATGGCATCCCCCATCAGCTTTTGAGACTTGGCATGAGGTGCATCTTGCTTTTCCTCCTCCTCTTCTGGAGAATATCTCGCCATAGATGGATTTCCAGTCACTCTTGCAATAGTTTTCCTAGCCCTTTCCTTTATTTTCTTTCCATCTCCATCTTCTCTGGTCTTAGAGTAAATTCCATAATCTCTTGTGTTGATGCTCTAGCCTTTGACATGGGCACTCTTTTGGCTGGAGCTTTTTCTTCAAGCCAGCCTTGGTGTTAGCAGCAGCACCATATTCCTTATTGAGCACTTTCTTCTTTGAGGTCACCTCCTCAACTTCAAAATCCTCATCCTCTGAATCTGAGGTTTTCTTCTTCCTCTACCTTGTTGTTGTCGTAGTTAGGTTGCTGGGAGTGCTCCTACTCCCTTCATCATAGCTGCCAGAGGGACTAGTGCCCTCACTCAGATTCACTTGCTCCTCAGACTTATTCTGGCTATCACTGCAAACTTGGAGTTGACCCTGTGAATAGTTATAGATGAGATAGAGTTGCTGAGACTCACAAAGTGTGGAATTTTTGCAAAACAAATGAGTCCAAAAACTTAGTTTTACTTTTCCACAGAAAGCATTTCGGAGCTACCGATTTGTTAAACTCGGTGACACCGAAGCAACTTTGGAGTCTAAACTAGTGGAATCGGTCAGACCGAGACACAGTTCGGTGTCTCCGAGATTGCTAGGGTTTCACTGAGAGTTGAATTCGCTCGCACTGATTTGCAATTTTTGGCCAGACCGAAAATTACAAGTGCAATGGCCTAAGCCAAATCGGTGAGACCGATTTCCACAACTTAGTCGGTCCGAGATGAGTTCGACGGAAACCTAGCCCTAAATTTTTGAATCAAAACTAATCTAATGGAAGTTTTCTCTGGATAGATTGATCTCATACGAGGTAAGAATCGTGGCATTGTCTTTGTGCTAAGAATCAAAGGTAAAAGATTGCATAAAGAGTCGAACTCATACCCTAACTCAACGATGAGCTCGCTACGGTGGCAACGGCGGTCAAGATTTCCGTTAACGGTGATGGAGACCAGCGGCAGGAGGTTGCTGGCGATGCCAGGATGATCTGGAGACTCGAGTCGGCAGAGCAGGACACGCACGGGTGAATAGCTTTCACAGAAATTTCCAAAATTTCACCCGTCGGTATATATGTCCTGACCTTGTCGATGTGACTGAGTGGAACAACTCGGTGGCACCGAGATGCAGAATTGCAAGCGGTTACTGCAACTCGGTGTGACCGAATGGTTCCAATCGGTTGCATTGAGAGTGAAAACCTAGATCAACTCAGTGAACTTGGTATAACCGAAAAGGATGAATCGGTCAGACCGAAATGCACAGAGAGGTTTTGGAAGTTTATGTCTATGACGAATCGGTGACTCTGAGTGCTCCTCACCTAGAGGGTTTGAATCTGACTTGATCAAACTTTGTGATGTAGCATGAATAGAGTTTGAGACGAGAAAAGCATAGATAGCTAGAGGAAGTTCTTAGGCATTCTTGTCATCCATTTGGCAAAAGAACAAGAGCCAAACAATCAAAGCAACAAATGGATGCCCTTGGATGAGAAAAGTATGCAATCAACATGCTCACACAATAAAATGGCAAATGAAATATGTGGCAAATCATGCACAATCACTCTAGCATCTATCAAGCAATTGGCGATGACTAGGTCATCTATATATGAGTATATTGACTTAGGAATCAAATGAGAACATTTGATCATAGGTCGTACTCATCGTTTAAGCACAAGTGGGATTACCACTTTTTCATAAATCATTGTTGTGTTCACACCATTAGAGTTGCTTTAGCCCAATTCTTAGAGTAAACCTCACCCTAGATGTGATATCCCCCCTAAGAGGGATGAACTAACCTTGGATTTTGTCGATGATGACTTCATGTAGATGTTGAAGATGTGGATGCTCATTGTTGATGTAGATCATTTGGAGTAATCCATTGGAGTGAGCTGCACTTTCAATACCTACATGGATTAGTCCCACAAGGAACAAACAAGGATATCCATAGACATAGAGTGAAGCACACACATGATGATGTCCATGAATGCATTAGATTACCTTGTCCCTTGTCTTACCAACAAGAGGGTTTGTGACTCCTTGAACTAGTGCAAGATGTGGAAGTTGTTTGCACTTGTCCTTGCCAAAAATGAATATGAGTAAAGTATGTTGGTGGAGTCACCCTCAAGAACTCTCTAGTTCTTCTTCTTCGGGATCCACATCATCTTTATGGGAATCCTTGGGGTTGTAGATGTACTTGATGAAGTAGAACTTGATGTACACTTGGGAACCCACTTGACCAAGGCCTTTGGAGCATCTTCAAATGCATCAATCTCCTCTTGAAGCTTGTCCTTGCCTTTTAGCTTGTGGTCTTGTGGTGGAAGATCATCTTGACCTTGTGTTCCCTTGAAGAGAGTAGGATCATACTTATGTTGTTGAGGAACAAACTTCGTCTTGGGGTATTGGTCTTCTTCCCATTCAACTCCATTGGCATTGAACTTTCGTTGAAAACCAACACCTTGATTGTTCCGTTGCCTTCGTTGCTTGTGTACAATTTCCTCAAATTGTTTACTTCCGACAAGGCTTTTGTAAACACCTTTCACTATAATTCCCTTCAATAAGCTATTTTCTTGCTCAAGTGTAACTTGGCTAAGAGAATCATTAGTGGAATCAAGAGAACTACTAGAAGTAACAATATTGGATTTAGCATGATTGTAGTTACTACTAGAAGAAGAATCTTTCTTACTCTTGTTGCTAGATTTACTTGTGGCATGTAAGTAGACAAGAGTAAATGCTTGGCAATGTAAGAGGAACTTTTCTTCCGAAGATCATCATTGATGGCTTTTAAGAACTCATGTTCTTGCCCAATTTTGAGCTTCTCGAAGCGTAGCTTCTCATGAGTTTTTAAAAGTTCTCAATGACCTTCCAAAGTAGTTTCATGATCTACCTTAAGAGTGTTTAGTTCTTTAGTTAGACGCTCAATCTCCTTCTTATCATTGTCATTCGTTTCATCTTGATTAGCATGATTAATAGCATTTTCATCATAGTATTCATCACTAGAGTTGTCAACAAGTAAATCATCATCACCTAGCAAATCATCTTCATCACTATTGAAATCAACATACTCGGGGTGTGATACCTTGGGGCCTTTAGCCATGAAGCATCTTCCAATTCCTTCATTTGGTGACTCAAATATGTCATAGGAGTTGGTTGACACAAGTGCTAGACCGACAACACCTTCATCTTGAGTATATTCAGAGTCGGAGTGATAACTTCTCTTGGAGTGGACGTCGGAGTCGGAACCGGATACCCATTCACCAACATGAGCTTGATGTCTTCGTTTTGTGTAGCTCCTTGATGACTTGTCCTTCCTTTCTGAATCCTTGCTTCTTCGAGAGGTTCTTTGTACATACTCCTTCTCTCTCTTGGAGGTGATTCTTCCCTTTTGCTTCTCCTTTTAGGTGAGTCTTCTCTTCTTTTGTATGGAGTCGTACACTCATTGGAGTAGTGTCCGGGTCGTCCACAATTGTAGCAATTTCGCTCACGACTAGAAGATCTTCTGTCATTGTAGGACCTTGACTTGGAACTTCTTTCCTTGCTTCTACTCTTGTAGAATTTCTTAAAGTTCTTCACTATTAAGCTCAATTCTTCATTGAAGGCTTGTTTCTCACTTGATGATGTAGGAGCATCACATGAGGCTTTGTAAGCACCACTAGACTTGTTGTGGAGCTCTTCTTTATCCTTGAGTGACATCTCTCATGAGCAAGAATTCTTCCAATGACTTCGGTTGGCTTGAGATCTTTGTAATTTGGCATCATTTGGATCAAAGTGCACATGGTATCATATTTTCCATCCAAGGCTCTTAGGATCTTCTTGATGACGAATTTATTGGTCATCTCTTCACTTCCTAAGACGACAATCTCATTTGTGATAAGAGCAAGCCTAGAGTACATTTCAGCGACACCTTCACCATCCTTCATTTTGAACTTGTCAAGTTGACTTTAAAGCACATCCAACTTGGATTCCTGACGGAGTCGGTACCTTCGTGCATATCAATCAAAGTATCCCAAATTTCCTTTGCATTCTTAAGACGGTTGATTTTGTTGAATTCTTTGGGGCACAATCCGTTGAAGAGGATATCGCAAGCTTGAGCACTCTATCGCAACATCTTCAATTATTCCGCGGTAGCTTCAGGATTCGGTTCCCTCCCATCGAAGAATTCACCTTGCAAACTAATACACACAATAGCCCAAACGGCGGGGTTATGTCCAAGAATATGCATTTTCATCTTATGTTTCCAGCTAGCAAAAATAGTACCATCAAAGTAAGGACCTCTACGGTGGTAGTTTCCCTCGCTAGATGCCATACTCTCCCAAGGCTATGATCACCAAAGCTATGGAAATCAAGGCAAATGGAGACAAAAGCTCTGATGCCACTTGTAGGATCGAAAGTATGTCTAGATGGGGGTGATTAGACTACTTGACCAAATAAAAACCTAGCCTTTTCCCAATTTTAATTCTTGGCAGATTTTAGCAACTTAGCACTAGTCAAGCAATCAACCTACACATGCAATTATAAGAGTATAGCAGCGGAATGTAAATCATTGCATATGAAGGTAAACGGAGGAGTTTGGAGGGAGCAAATGCAATGTTGACATGGAGATTTTTGGTGTGGTTCTGATAGGTGGTGCTATCGTACATCCACGTTGATGGAGACTTCAACCCACAAAGCGTAATGGTTGCAGGAGTCCACAGAGGGCTCCACCCATGAAGGTTCCACGAAGAAGCCACCTTGTCTATCCCACCATGGCCATCACCCACGAAGGACTTTCCACACTTGGGTAGATCTTCATGAAGTAGGCGATCTCCTTGCCCTTACAAACTCCTTGGTTCAACTCCACAATCTTGACGGAGGCTCTCAAGTGACACCTAACCAATCTAGAAGACACCACACTCCAAAAGGTAATAGATGGTGTGTTGTTGATGAACTCCGTGCTCTTGTGCTTCAAATGATAGTCTCCCCAACACTCAACTCTCTCTCACAAATTTGGCTGTGGTGGAAAGATGATTTGAGTGGAAAGCAAGTTGGGGAAGGCTAGAGATCAAGATTCTTGTGGTTGGAATGGAATGTCTTGGTCTCAACACATGAGTAGGTGGTTCTTTCTCAGAAAATGAATGCTGGAAGTGTAGGCACATTCTGATTTATCACTCCTCGAATGAAGAGTGGGTGGAGGGGTATATATAGCCTCCACACAAAATCTAACCGTTACACACAGATTCCCAAACTCGGTAAGACCGAATGGTGATACTTGGTCAGACCGATTCAGGTCAAAATGGGAACCTTAGGCTTTTCTGTGGGACCAATATGATCAACTCGGTGAGACCGATGTGCTAGGATTAGGGCATAACTTGATCTCGGTGAGACCGATTACACAAAATCGGTGAGACCAGTTTTGGTAATAGGCAAACAGAGAATTGGTCAGACAAACTCGATGGGACCGATCGCTCATTTCAGTGAGACCGAAACATTACGAAAAGGAAACAGGGAGTTCGTATTGCGAACTCGATGGGACCATGGCGTCAGCTCAATTCAAAAGAGATGGTTGTTCATCCAACAAGAGTGCAACAAGTATCAAGCTGCATTTGAGAGCGTTTAAGCACAGCCCGTGAGTGGTACCGGCGTTGGGGACATGGTATGCTCTCCTCCCTTGCCCTTTCCTTGCTACGGCCATGAGACTTTGGCCTTGTACATGTTTGCATGTTCACTTTGTTGTTGATCATATGGTGTAGGCATTTCAATCTTTGGAGGCATTCAAGGCCCGACACAATGACAAGCCGTTCACTCTTACGCATTCTTGGACTATGATCAACAATTTCCCTAAGTTCAAGGACCAATACCGTGAACTCCAAAGGAAGAGAGGCCTGAAGACAGCCAAGTTCGCCGGAGGTGGAGATGGCGAGGCGTTGAAGAGGCTGAGGAGCAAGACCAACTCCAAGGTTGACGACATTCATGATGCCTCATCCATGTCATTGCATGACACTTTGCATGGCATGATGTCGCAAAAGGATGTGAGGGACGAGAAGAAGTGGCAAAGCAAGGACGAGGAAATGAAGCAATACCTAGAGCTTCAAACGAAGAAGCTTGAGATGGAGGAGGCGGCCAAGAGAAGGAAGATCAACATGGAGGAAGCGGCCCGGCAGAGGCAGCTCGACATGGAGGAGGCGGCCCAGCAAAGGCAGCTTGACATCAAGGCCGAGAACGTCAAGGCCAGGCAAAGGCAGCTCAACATCGAGGCCACCAATGCCGCCACCAAAGCGAAGGAGGTGGCCCTCGCGATCATGGGCGTGGACTTGTCAAAGATGAGTGAGAAGATGAGGGCCTGGTTCGAGGCCAGGCAGAAGGAGATGCTCGACGCAGACGGCCTGAACTAGGTCGTCCGATCGGCCGTGGCCGTTCTTTTTTGGAGGCTGGCATGGTTGTCGCTCGCCCGCTGGGCCGCTGGCCGTGTGCTGGCGAGAAAAACATTCATTTTCAAGGCCGACTGTGTTGCTGGCCGCTGGTTGTGTTGCCGGCGAGGACAAACATACATTTTTTAGGTTGGTTATGTTGCCGGACGCTGGCTGATGCCGACGATGGATCTGTAGGCCGTTGGCTTTGTTGCCGACGTGCGTGATGAACTGGGGCTGTCGGGGATATACCCCGCGGTATTGACCCGGCTGGAGTCATAATCCGGCTGGGACTTGGTAAACCGGCGAGTGTTAAACCGGCAGACAGTTAAGACAGATCGCTAAGACAGACGATAAATCGGCGAGTGTTAAACCGACACACGGTTAAGACAGATGGCTAAGACAGACGGTAAACATGCGAGTGTTAAACCGGCAGGTGTTAAGCCAGATGGTAACACCGGGAGGAGTTAAGTCAGATGATAAACCGGCAGGTGTTAAGTCAATCATAACTCGGCAGACCATGTTAAACCGGCAGACCATGTTAAACCAGCAGACCATGTTAAACCGGCAGATGTTAAGAAGCCCATAAAGGGAACTCAAAATAGTTCAAGTCTTAGTACAAGATGGACTCTACATGTAACCCACCCCTTCAACTTATATAAGTAGGGGCAGGGCTCCCCAAAGAGGGACAAGCAACAAGAAACAATCTCAAGGGCTAGACACACCAAGGGAGAGCCGGTTTACAGCGACTTCCTCATGATAATAATGAGACCTAGCCACAAACAGCATGTAGGGTTGTTACCGGATGATGTTTCCCGGGGCCCGAAGCTGTCTAAACCCTTGTCTTGCATTGCGTTTCTCGATTCCGCTCAACCTCTCTCAAGCTACCACATAGATGCGTTGGCCTCACGACTAAGTCCTCACGCTAGGACATCTGACGTGTTAATTCCACGACAGGGGCCGTAGGGCTTGGCATTTGAAACGTTTCTCTCTTTTTTTAAAATAGACGCGGACAGGATGGGGTAAAGGATGCGGCCGCGTGCTGGGCGCACGTCCACCGCATCTCAGGACAGGCCCGGACACGACCCCATCCCCCTGCCCAAACGGACAGAATCCGGACAAAACGGACATCCGTTTGGGGTCGCGCGGTGGAGTTAGCCTAAGTGGGCACCGGGACCCGTCCCGGATGTCCACCAAGGAGATGCCAGTCGCGGAGGTCGTCCGGCTGGTGAACCACATCTCTGACTACAAGCTGTCGGAGTCAAAGTGGCAGTTCGGCAAGCTGCCGTATAGCCGGGCTAATCCGCCGCCTATGGTAAGTCCTTTGCTTCTCTTTCTTTTTCTCTTTGCTGGTTCGAGTTCTTCTTGTTGCCCGGCCCCAAGCGAGCAGTTCTTGCTGGACCGGTCGGTGAGCAACACGGGCGACCCCGACTTGGGGGCGGTTGCCATGGAGGAGGATGACGCCACGGGCGATGGCGGAAGGGAAGCCGGCAGCCTCTCCGGAGGCGGCCTGGGGGAGTGGCCGGACTACGATGTAGAAGACAATGAGCCGCGCCGCGGCCATCGTACTAATAGGGCGGGGGCAGCTCCTCGGTCGTGCCGCCTGCAGCAGCCGGGGCGCTGAAACGCCGGGCTGAGGGTGGGTTGTACGGAAGCCGGCCCAAGAAGCCCAAGACCTCGACCGCCGTGACTAAGCGGCAAGAGGCTTCCACGAGGGTGGCCCAGTTCCAGAGGACCTCGAAGCCATGTCCGATGGTGTCTGTGTAAGTGTTTCTGATTTCTCTGTTGTTGTTTTCGTTTGCTTCTTATTTCCTTTTTCTTCAACGGTCTTTCCTGCTTCCTTGAACAGGGCTCCAATGTCGTTCTCGCGAGCCCCGGCTGCTTCGGTGGTTCCCTCCATCCTGTGGACTCTGCTGTCCCCCATCCTGTGGACTCGCTTGCCGCCCTCCAGGAGGCCACGGAGAGGAACATGTGGGAGGCGCGCGAGGAGCGGGAGGAGGCGGCCAGGGCGGCGCAGGTGGAGGCCGATGCTGCGGCCAAGGAGTAGGCCGAGATGACGAACAAGGAGCAGGCGGACGCGGCCGCTAGGGCACAAGAGGCGATGGCGTCCCATGGTCGGGGCTCCGGGCCCATCGACTCGCAACACCCGGAGCCACCTACGCTTGAGGTCCCGGAGCTGACTGCGGGGCCGGCGTCGTCCAGCCGGCCTTGGAGAGGGAAGGAGGCGGGCCCGGGCTTGGGGAAGAGGTGGTTCCGCCCGCGCCGACTGCGATGCGTAGGGCAGTCAGCCCAAGGGGCCACAGGTGGCACCGTCTGACGGTGGGTTGGCGGTGGGGCCGCTTCCCATGGTCCGCGTTCCCGCGCGCCAGCGCCCGGTGAAGGCGAGCTCGGTGCCATGGCTAATGGAGGTCGGAGCCACCAGCTCGGCGGCACCCGATGTTGAGGCCACCAGTGCCAACACAGCAGACTGGGCGTCTGGTGGTGGCGGCGGTGTCTTGAACGTGTCGTTGCAGGACGTCTAGACCCAGCTTGGTGTCCAAGGCGCCGCCCTCCAGAAATGCGTGCAGGAGTTCCTGACAATGCGATCGGTCATCCGGGTAAGCACTTGTTTTTTGTCTTTGTCTTCTTGCAATCTTCCACGGGGTGCGCTAGCGCACCCATTGGGTGTAGCCCCCGAGTTCTAGGTCGGCTGCTGAGCAGGCGGCTCGGAACTTTAAGGTGACTTCCAAGTGCTAGCTTGTTTCCTTTTCTTCTTTTGTCCTTGCTGCAGGACTACCACAACCTCCGTGCAGCCGCCTACGACTCTCACGTCAAGGAGCTGGCCAGGCAGGCCAGTGACTTGAACAAGAGCCAAAGTAAGCATTCTGCCTTCTCACGGGGGCGCGTTAGCGCACCCGTTGGGTGTAGCCCCCGAGATTTAGGCCGACTGCTGAGCAGTCGGGCCGAATCTTCCGGCAACTACCTTCCTATTTTTTCTTGTTGATGCTGATGTCTTTTTTTATCTTTGCAGAGCCAGCTGCTGCGCTGCAACAGCGCTTGGGCGAGGTCGAGACCGAGCTTCGTGCCAAGGAGATGCATCGTAGCCAGGCAGCCCAGGAGTGCGAGCGCCTGACCAAGCAGCTTGCAGACCAGGCGGAGTGGCACAAGGCGGAGCTCCATAAGCTGAAGGACGGCAAGGACCTCCTCAAGGCCGAGTTCCAGACTCAACGCTCGAACTGGGCCGAGGAGTAGAAATTCCTGAACAACAACTACGAGTAGATCGAGGACATGATTGATGGTAAGTTGTTTCTTCTTCTTGAGTGGCCGCCGACTGCTGCGGGAGCCGGCTTCTATCTTCCCGGGCTACTCCATCGCCGTCAGCCAGGCCATCGAGGCGCGGTGCACGGTGCAAAGGGCGGTGGGCGTGGACATCATGCCCAACGTGCCCTGCAGTCTCGGCGAGCAGCTCTTGGCCGTCAAGACGCACCTGCAGCCGGCCCATCGGATGATCCGCCGCCTGCAATGCACCGGTGCCCAAGTGTTGGCCGTCCTCTGGCCAAGTGCCCAGATTCCACGCACCCCTGGCCGGACCGCCGACTGGTTGGAGGTGGCAGTTTGCCGCTTCGAGGCCTGGAAGGGCGCCGCGGCCCTGGTGGGTGCTCAGACGGCCCTGGAGTTTGCCAAGGCGTGGTACCCCAACCTGGACCTCACCCAGTTGGCCGCCTTCCAGCATGAGGTCGGTCCGAAGCTGGTGGAGGTGGGTGCTGAACTCACCCAAGGCGCGGCAAAGATCGTCGACTACACCAACACTGCCGTCTTCATCCCCGACCTAGATGATGACGGCAATGAGGTGACGCCCAGCTGGTTTGGGCTGGACCTAACGCGCGAGTAGGACTCGGCAGAGGAAATCGCCTCCAGCGATGAGGGCGATGAGAGTGATGACAACGACGAGTATGAGGAAGACGAAGATGATGCGCCAGAGGACGGAGCAGGCGGCCAGCTTCAGCCCGATCAGGCTTCAACTAGCGAGCCGCGGGTGGCTACGCCGACTGCCGCCGACGTTGACCAGGCCGAGACCAACCAGCCAGCTACTCCACCATCCAGCGCTGCTACCTCCGCCGACCCCTCGAACTCGCCTGCTGCTCCTCTGGCCTAGGCGGCCACTTTTATCTTGCCTTTTTCCTGTCCTTGTAGTCTCTTGAACAATTTCGATAAATGCACATGATTCCACTCAGTGGGGGTGTAAGTTAAACTTAATGAATGCTGGCCTCGGGCCTTTTGCAATGTACATATAAGTTTCAATTCTTGTTCGATTTGTGCTTTTCTCTCTTTGGCTTTCTTTTGTGACGTGTTCCCTTGGCCGCCTCCCTGCCAGCTGGACAGCCACTCTTTGGTCTGTGGCTGGGTTAGGGACTTGGTCGTTCTTTGGAATGGGCAAGTTACTTGGGCCGCGTAGAGTGTAGATTAATCGAGCGAGAAGCCGGCTTGCTGGCTGCTGAGCAGCCGGACGAAGGACGCGAAGGGCCGATTGGGCCTAAGTTAGCGTTCTTCCTTAGTCGAATTTCATGTGGGCGACTGTTCCAGCCTTTAGCTCCCACCAGTCGGACAGCCGCGCTGCGAGCTGTGACTTAGGGCGGAGAGAGGGCTTTCTGTGTCGGCACACTACTAGTCGGCTCCGGCTGGTGCGAACTTAGGCCAAGGCGGCGAGCCCCCGAGCCGGATGACCGGAACCCGGACGGGGCAGGAATAGAAAAACTCAAGTCATGGCATAAGCTTAACTCATATATAGATAAAAAGGTAGCCCCCGAGTGCACCTCGGGGGACCTGTGGTCTCTTACTTAATACAAAAGTTGGCGTGGTACATACGCTCGAATCAACTGTTAAACGGGTGGAGCAGGTTTGCATTCCATGGCCGCTCCATCTCCTCGCCGGTTGTGCATCTCTTGCATGCCCTGGGCTTCTGGGTGTCGATGAGGTAGTACGAGTCGTTCTCGAGGGCCTTGCTGATGATGAAGGGGCCTTCCCACGGTGTCGTGAGCTTGTGATGTCTGGCTGATCCCTGGATCAGGCCGAGCACAAGGTCACCCTCGCAAAAAGAACGTGGCTTGACCTTCTTGTTGTGGTAGCAGAACAGGCTCTACTGGTAGATGGCAGACCGCCCACATGCTAGGAGTCGGGCCTCTTCCAGCAGATCAACATCGTCTTCTCGCGCCTCTTTGGCCTCCGCCTCCGTGTACATGGTGACCCGAGGCGAGTCGAACTTGATGTCCGTAGGGATGATCGCCTCGGCACCATACACGAGGAAGAAAGGTGTGAAGATGGTGGACCTGTTCGGCGTGGTCTGGAGGCTCCAGAGGACGGCCGGCAGCTCGTCGATCCAGCAGCCGGCCGACCGCTCTAGCGGCTCGACCAGGCAGGGCTTGATGCCGGACAGGATGAGGCCGTTTGCTTACTCCACTTGGCCGTTTGACTGTGGGTGGGCAACGGACACTAAGTCCAGTCGGATGCCCTGATTCGCACAGAAATGAGCCAAGGCGCCTTTGGCAAAGTTGGTGTCGTTGTCGGTGATGATGCTGTGAGGAATACCAATTCTGACAGTGATGTCGGTGATGAATGTGATAGCGGTCGGACCATTCAGCTTCTTGATTGGCTTTGCTTTTATCCACTTGGTGAACTTGTCCACGACGACCAGCAGATGGGTCATGCCACCTCGCGATGTCTTAAACGGGCCTACCATATCCAAACCCCACATGACAAAGCGCCAGGTGACGGGGATGGTCTTGAGGGCGGAGGCCGACAGGTGTTGCTTGGTGATGAACATCTGGCATCCTTTGCACTTCTTGACTAGATCTTGGGCATCATCCAAAGAAGCCGGCCAAAATAAGCAATGGCGGAAAGCTTTGGCCACAAGGGCCTGGAGGCGGCATGGTGGCCGCATTTGCCTTGGTCGATATCTCTGAGGATCTCCATGCCCTTCTCTGGTTCCACGCAGCGCTGATGGACGCGGTAACGCTCCGCCTTGCAAGCTCTTGATTGACAATGGTGTAGGCGCCTTCTTTGCGGTGGATCTGTCTGGCTAGCACCTAGTCGGTTGGCAGCACGCGACTGACCAAACAGTCACGGATGGGCTGCACCTAAGATGGGGCCGCCACCACTGTGAACACGGCGACTAGTATGAGGGGGCGGGTTGGGAGGCGGCGTGCTGGGGCCGGCCGCTCCTGATGGTGCTGATGAAGTCCCCTGGCCAACTGC
Source organism: Triticum dicoccoides (assembly GCF_002162155.2). NCBI lineage: Eukaryota > Viridiplantae > Streptophyta > Magnoliopsida > Poales > Poaceae > Triticum > Triticum dicoccoides. Next base: position 402,247,328 of record NC_041381.1, on the reverse strand, counting down.
AGCAGCTCCCGGGTCGCCTGCTGGGAGCGCTGGGCCGGGTGCTAGTGCTGCAGCCCCCGGGCCGCTTGGTGAAGTCCCCAAGCCGGCCGTTGAAGTCCCTGCGCCGACTGCTGAAGTCCTCGAGCCGGATCCGACTCCTCTCGAGGCAGCCGGCATGAAGATAGAGTCGGACTCTGGTGAAGGCTTGATAGACGGCTTGCGGGGGCACTCGAGGGAGACGCCGGCTGGTATAGCTTTCCGGGTGGAACCAATGCGGGCGAGAGCATTTGCTGCGTCATTGTCGGCCCGTGGCACATGGATGAACTCACACCCGTCGAAGTGGCCGCTCATCTGCCGGACGAGGAAGCGGTAGCTTGCCATGTTGGCATCCTTGGCGTCCCAGTCGCCGGACGACTGCTGGACCACCAAGTCTGAGTCGCCATAGCAGAGGATGCGGAGAATGTCGATTTCTTTGGCCAGTCGGAGCCCGAAGATGAGCGCTTCATACTCGACTACATTGTTGGACGCGGCAAAATGGATCTGCAGCATGTATTTGAGCTTCTCGCCTTTGGGAGAGGTGAGGACGATGCCGGTTCCCAGGCCGGTGCGCATCTTTGAGCCGTCAAAGTGCATCCGCCAATGCGTAGAGTCCGGAGCTGGCGACAGGTACTAGGACTCGGCCTAGTCGACGAGGAAGTCGGCCAGCGCTTGGGACTTGATGGCGGTGCGGGGCTAATCAAAGATGGTGTGAGGAGCCAGCTCGATGGCCCACTTGGCCACCCGGCCTGAGGTATCTCTGTTGCCTATGATCTCGGCCAGGGGAGCAGTGCAGATGACCGTGATGGAGTGCTCTTGAAAGTATTGCTTTAGCTTCTTGGTGGCAAAGTACATGCCGTAGTAGTGGGGGCAGTTCTGCATGGACGCCGACAGGACCTCGCTCAGGTAATACACTGACCTCTGGACCGACCGGGCCTTGCCTGCTTCTGGTCGCTCGACAACGATCACCATGCTGATGACTCAGTTGGTGGTGGCGATGTAGTGGAGCATGGGTTCTTAGCAGCCGGAGCCGCCAGGATGGGTGGCATTGACATCACATGCTTGAGCTGGAGGAAGGTGGCGTCCGACTGGTCATTCCACTCGAAGCAACTGGTTTTCTTCATGAGCTGGTACAAAGGGAGTGCCATCTCGCCCAGCTAACAGATGAAACGGCTGAGGGATGCCAGGCACCCGGTGAACTTCTGGACGTCACGCGGCTTGGTGGGTTTCTCCATCCTCTCGATGGCCTTGATCTTCACAGCGTTGCACTCAGTGCCGTGTTCTGAGACAAGGAAGCCCAGGAGGTGGCCGGCTGGTACACCGAAGACACATTTCTCCGGGCTGAGCTTGATGTTGAAACAATGCAGGTTTTCAAAGGTCTCCTTGAGGTCTTCCATCAGGGTGCCACACTTTTCCGTCTTCACCATAATGTCGTCCATGTAAATAGGAGCGTTGCACCCGAGTTGCTTCAACAAGCACTTCTGCATACAACGTTGGAAGGTGGGGCCAACATTCCTCAAGCCAAACATCATGGTGATGTAGCAGAAGGCGTCGGATGGTGTGATGGAGGCGGTCTTCAGGCGATCAGCCGGATCCAGCTCGATATGGTGGTAGACGGAATAGGCATCAAGGAAGGACAACAACTCGCATCCGGCTGTGGAGTCGATCACTTGGTCTATTTTCGGCAGAGCGAATGGATCTTTGGGGTAGGCTTTGTTGAGACTAGTATAGTCAATGCACATACGACATTTGTTGTTCTTCTTCAGCACAAGGACCGGGTTGGCAAGCAAATCTGGGTGGAACACCTCCATAATGAATTTGTATGCTAGCAGTCAGGCGAGTTATTCTCCAACAATCCTTCTCTGTTCTTCTGACAGACGGCGGAGGGGTTGCTTGATCGGCTTGGCAACTGACCTTGCATGAAGTTTGTGCTCGGCGAGATCCGTCGGGACACCCGGCATGTCCTTGGGGGACCATGCGAAGATGTCTCAATTCTCATGGAGGAAATTAACAAGCTCGCCTTCCTATTTGTTGTTGAGGCTAGTGCCTATGATAGCAACCCTCTTCGGGTGGTCTGGGTCCAAGGGGATCCGCTTGGTCTCTTTGGCCTGCTGGAATGAGGCCCCTGCTTCAGCTTCCTTGGGATCAGTCGGCATGGTCGGCTTCTCGTTGGCCATGCCTACCATCCAATCGAGGAGCCGTCTTTCTTGCGCTATGACGAAGGACTCGGCCAGCCGGCTGCTAGCAGCCGCACAGTCTCGTGACTTCGTGTAATCTCCAGCAATGGTGATGTTGCCCTTGGTGCCTGGCATTTTGGCCTTCAAGTATGCATAGTGAGGGACCATCATAAACTTGGCCAGTACAGGGCGGCCCAGGAGCGCGTGATAGGGGCTTTCCAAGTCGACCACCTCAAACCAGATTGGCTCGCGGCAGAAGTGATCTCTGTCACCTAAGAGGACGTCAATTTTTATCTTGCCAGTCGAGGAACAGGACAGGCCGGGAACTATGCCATGAAAAACAGTCCGGCTTGGCTGATGTTGCTTGGCCTTGATATTCAGTCGTTCAATGGTCTCACGGTACAGTATGTTGATGTTGCTGCCGCCATCTATCAAAACTCGGCCAAAATGGCAGTTCTGCCTCTCGGTTGCAAAGGTTGCGTCGAGCACTAGGGCATATGAACCCGGGTTGGGCATCACAGCCGGGTGGTCAGCTTGGCTCCAAATGATGGGTCTCTCGGACCAATGCATGCGGGTGGGAGCTTCTGTACTGACAGTGCATGTCGCCGGCTTCACTTGTGAAGACGACATAAGCGGTGTGCTCTTCAGGGAACTCGTCTTGAATGGTGCCGACTAGTCGGGCTGCCGGCTGCTGAGCGGCTGGAGCTGGAGGGCTGGCTGGCGGGGGAGGCGGGAGGGCCTCGCCCTTGGCAATCCGAGCTAGCCAGTTGCACTTCCGAGTGGTGTGGTTGGACGGCTTCGTGCCGCTGTGGAACTTGCATGGGTTGTCAAGGGCTTGCTCAAAGGAGAGGACGGGCAGACATGCTCCCTTGCTAGTTTTCTGCCGCTTGGTGTTAGGCTGACCAGTCGGCTGCTGATCTTTGCCTGCTGCTACCTGCCGGCTGATGGGCCTTGCGCTTGTTGTTGCTTTGCTGGCGCTGGTTGGCGTCACCAGCCGGCATTTGGGAAGCCAGAGGGAGCACCTTCCCGGACGCGTCCACTCGGAGCTTCGACTTCATGCAAGAGTCAACCATGGCATACTTGTCCACTATGATCAGTAGCTCGTCAAGGGTTGCTGGCTCATTGTCGAGGAGCTTGTGCTTGAGCAAGGTGCCCTCTCGGCACCCGACCGTGAAGTACTCTATGGCCTGCACCTCGTGCACCCCTTCGCAGGAGTTGCGCAGCTCGCCCCACCGCATTAAGTAATGGCCGGTGGACTCAATCGGTCCTTGAACGCACATGGAAAGCTGGCAAGGCTTGGGCGGCCGCTTGTACGTGCTGGTGAAGTTGTGGATGAACACTTCGGTGAAATCCAGCCAGCTGTTGACGCTGTATGGCTTGAGGCTGTTCAGCCATGTCCGAGCCGTGCCCTGGAGCCTGAGTGGAACATACTTCACCGCAACGCGCCTGTTGTCGCTTGCTATGTTAACTGCGGTGGAGTAGTCCACCATCCAATCCTCTAGCTTCACGGAGCCGTTGTACTTGGGCGTATCTCGTGGGAGTGAGAACCCTTTGGGAAAGGGCTAGTAAAGTATGAGGGGGCCGAAGCAAGGCGGGCCGACAGCATCTTCTTCTTCTATCGCCAGGGATCGAGCAAGTCGGTCGATCCGGTGGCGGGCATCGTTCTCTCTGATTCCTTCGCAGTGACCTAGCCGGTCTCCTAGAGTCGGTGCCCAACAGGCAGCGGGGAGGTGCGCCTCTCCCTGCACGGGTGAGGCGGGAAGTAGTTGCGCCGTTCCACTGCTTTTGGGCGGCCGTCATGGTCGCACTAGATCGTGAGGTGTATGCATCGACTACGGCTAGCAGCCGGCTCCGGGTCCCCTCGGGCGTGAGCACCACCTGTCAGGGACCGAGAGGTCGCGCCGTGCTCTTGGCAAGGAAGGCGGGTCTTGTCTGGCACGCCGGGTTTTGCTGTGCGGCAGGCAGTTTCCTGCTGGAAGGCGGCCGCATCGAGGAGCTGTTGAAGGCGCTCCTTCATGTGGCGCTTCTCGCCACCCTATAGGTTGTCCAACTCTTCTGTTGTCGCCTGGGTGGCGCGTAGGTTCTCAATGGGCGTGGCGTAGACAGGGCGGTCGGCCCCGAAGATGTTGGCGATAGCGGCGCCGTGTTGCCGGACTGTGCCCAGCCAGCTAGGCTCTACAGTAGCCAGAGTGTCGCCTACAGCATAGTCAACCTCGCTCTAGTAGGCATCAGTGAGGCATTCGCGGTGGCCAGCTGCTTGGCATTGTCGATGAGCGAGAGGCGGTGTGCCTCGAGTGTTGCGTTGTCCGCGCCGTCCTCGACCGGAGTGGCGAGTGCTCGGAGGGCCGAACGAATTGGATCCTGATCCCCTCCGGCCGAGGCTCCGTCCTGACTGATGACCAGCACCTCCATGACGGTGTTGGCGCTGGTGACGCTGTCCGCGCAAGGGAGCGGGTCATCGATAATCTCTACATGGTCGGGGTAGGCATCAACATCTGCTGCCTCGGAGTCGATGACCATCTTGACGGGCGGATCGGTGGAGCCAACAGAGTCTAGGTCATAGGCAGTCTCGTCGGTGATATGAAGCTTGACGAGGATCTCAACGAGGCAGCTCTCGGAGCTGGCTAAACCCACGTTGGAGCAGGCTCGTCGGTGAGGTGGACACCACCGAGGAGATTAGCGAGGGAGCTCGCGGCGCAGGTGGCCTCCATGCCGTGCAAAGCATCGGCACAAGCGCCATCGGGCGAGCCAGGCTGGCTGCGCTCACATGGAAGGAAACAGGTTCACGTCCAGAACGTGTCTCCGACAATGGTGCGCCTTGCCCCACGGTGGGCGCCAAATGTCGTGGTATTTCCTCGACATATGACAACGGTCTGCTAATCATGTAGGGGGTCAATAGAATGTTGTCGGGCTCTAGAAGCGGGAGTAGGCAAGACCTCAAACAATGTCGGGTCTTACCCAGGTTTGGGGCTCTCCGTGAAGATAACACCCCTAATCCTACTCTGCAGGGTCTCCACATCACTATGATCAATAGCAAATACAAGGTTGCTCCTTGAGCTATTCGGGCTAGAAGAGGAAGAAGGCAGCTAGCTCTACTTCTCCTTAGCTATGTGGGTGTGGGATGATCTAGGGCTCAACCCTTTGCATGGGTGACCATGGGGGGGTTTATATAGGCCTACCCCCCAGGGGTACAATGGTAATCCGGCTGGTAGTAGGACCCGACCGTCAGTGTCTCTGGGCTCCGGCTTCTTCGCCGACGGCCGGGGCCCGCCGTCTGGCGGGCCCCGCCGATTGCCGTGAACTCGGCCAATAGGTAGGGCCCACCGCCCGCGGGCCAAGGGGACCAGGCCACATTGTAGCCTCGCCCCTGATGACGATCGCTTGGTCGAGGGGCGCATGGCTACAGTGTCGCCGCCAGGCGGGCGATTGATACATCCATTTTGCATCATGCCTTTATATCAATATTTATTGCATTATGGGCTGTTATTACACATTATATCTCATTACTTATGGCTATTCTCTCTTATTTTACAAGGTTTACCATGAAGAGGGGGAATGCCGGCAGTTGGAATTCTGGCTGGAAAAGGAGCAAACGTTGGGAACCTATTCTGCACAGCTCCAAAAGTCCTGAAACTCCACGGAACAACTTTCTGGAATTATTAAGAATTTCTGAGCGAAAGAAATAGGCCAGGGGGCCCACACCCTCTCCAGGAGACAGGCCCCCCCTATAGGGCGCGCCCCCTATCTCCTGGGCCCCCTGGTGGGCCTCCGGCGTCCATCTTCTGCTATATCATCACTTTTACCCTGGAAAAAAGTGTGGGCAAGCTTACGGGACGAAACTCCGCCGCCATGAGGCGGAACCTTGGCAGAATCAATCTAGGGCTCTGGCAGAGCTGTTCTGCCGGGGACACTTCCCTCCGGGAGTGGGAAATCATCACCAACAATCCTCTCATCGAGAGGGGGTCAATCTCCATCAACATCTTCACCAGCACCATCTCCTCTCAAAACCCTAGCTCATCTCTTGTGTCCAATCTTGTATCAAAACCACAAATTGGTACCTGTGGGTTGCTAGTAATGTTGATTACTCCTTGTAGTTGATGCTAATTGGTTTACTTGGTGGAAGATCATATGTTCAGATCCTTTATGCATATTATTACCCCTCTGATTATGAACATGAATATGCTTTGTAAGTAGTTACGTTTGTTCCTGAGGACATGGGTGAAGTCTTGCTATTAGTAGTCATGTGAATTTGGTATTCGTTCGATATTTTGATGAGATGTATGTTGTCTTTTCCTCTAGTGGTGTTATGTGAATGTCGACTACATGACACTTCGCCATTCTTTGGGCCTAGAGGTAGGAATGGGGAAGTAATAAGTAGATGATGGGTTGCTAGAGTGACAGAAGCTTAAACCCTAGTTTATGTGTTGCTTCATTAGGGGCTGATATGGATCCATATGTCTAATGTTGTGGTTAGGTTTACCTTAATACTTCTTTTGTAGTTGCGGACGCTTGCAATAGGGGTTAATCATAAGTGGGATGCTTGTCCCAAGTTCCGGTCCACCCACATATCAAATTATCAAAGTACCGAACGCGAATCATATGAACGTGATGAAAACTAGCTTGACGATAATTCCCATGTGTCCTCAGGAGCTCATTTCTCATTATTAGAAATTGTCCAGGCTTATCCTTTGCAACATAAAGGATTGGGCCACCTTGCTGCACTTTACTTATTTTATTTACTTATTACTCGTTACTATTTATCTTATCACAAAACTATCTATCACCTACAATTTCAGTGCTTGCAGAGAAAACCTTACTGAAAACCTCTTATCATTTCCTTCTGCTCCTCGTTGGGTTTGACACTCTTACTTATCGAAAGGACTATGATTGATCCCCTACACTTGTGGGTCATCAAGACTCTTTTCTGGCGCCGTTGCCGGGGAGTGTAGCGCTTTTGGTGAGTGGAACTTGGTAAGGAAACATTTATATAGTGTGCTGAAATTTTCTGTTACTTGTCACTATGGAAACTAATCCTTTGAGGGGCTTGTTTGGGGTATCTTCACCCCAACCAGAAGAGCAAAGAGTTGCTCCTCAACCTACTGAACTTCCTGAAAATATTTACTTTGAGATTCCTTCGGGTTTGATAGAGAAACTGCTAGCTAATCCATTTGCAGGAGATGGAACATTGCATCCCGATTTACACCTTATCTTTGTGGATGAAGTTTGTGGATTATTTAAGCTTGCAGGTATTCCCGATGATGTTGTCAAAAGGAAGGTCTTCCCTTTATCTTTGAAGGGAGATGCATCGACATGGTATAGGCTATGTGATGATACGAGATCTTGGAATTATAAGCGATTGAAGTTGGAATTCCACCAGAAGTTCTATCCTATGCACCTTGTTCATCGTGATCGTAATTACATATATAATTTCTAGCCTCGCAAAGGAGAAAGCATCTCTCAAGCTTGGGGGAGGCTTAAGTCAATGTTATATTCACGCCCCAATCATGAGCTCTCTCGGGAAATGATTATTCAGAATTTTTATGCTCGGCTTTCTCTTGATAATCGCAACCTGCTCAATACTTCCTGTGTTGGTTCTTATATGCTGAAGACTATTGATTTCAAATGGGACTTATTGGAAAGAATTAAGCGCAACTCTGAAGATTGGGGTTCCGACGATGGTAATGTAACACCCCGAGACCAACACTCCAAAAGACTTCCATGTATTTCATTGTTAGCATGTGATTTATTTATTTATTGCATTCATCATTGCATCATCCACATCGCATCTACATGTTTTCTTAAAACTCTTAGTTTGTTCGTAGTTGTCGCGTCTCTCCGTTGTCCGTTCCGAGACCAACCGAGTTTCTCGAGTCCCTCTTGTCTGACCACCTAACCTCTCTGCACAACCATCGACCCCCTCTTGTGCGTGTCCGAAACCTGCCCCGAACCTGACCCGCTCAGTCATCTCCGTTGGATTCGAATCATCCCCTAACATCCCTAAAACATCTCCGTTTTTGTTTTTGGACTCCCTAGCCTATTTATTCTCATCCGTCGGATTTTGATCGGGTGATCCAAACTCCTCTCTTTCTTATATATATAGTCTAACCCTAGACCCTAGGCTGCCCAATCCATCCATCTCCTCCTACCCGCCGTCGCCACTCTCCCATTGGGATCCTCCCAGATCCCCTCCTCACCAACCCACAGCCGCGCCACTCCTCCTCGCTTCCAGTGCCACCGGGCATCTGCCTCCCCTGCCTCCTGGACAAGTCCGGCCTCCCGCAGCTCCTTCGTCCTTGACCGGGGCCGCACCGCTGGTTGGCGCCAGCAACCCAGCAGATGAGCCCCGCGTCGCTCCTTCCTTCCCCTCCCCTGCGTTCTAGTCCCTCCTCTCACATCTCTCTCTCTGAACCAGTACGCTGCCTCGTCTCTGCCCGCGGGCTACCTCAGAACGGAGCTCCACCGTTGCCCTGGCCTCGGATCCGGCCATCTCCGGCGCCTCCTCGCCGGAGTCTGCTGCAGCTTCGTCCCCGCCGCCATTTGCCTTCGCTACCATCAGAGACGCCACAGCCATGACCGAGCTTGCCTCGTTCCCCGGCCGTCCTCGCCGGCCTTCAGAATTTGGCTCGTCCACGCCGGGGTTTTCCCAGCCGTCGCCTGCCTCGTCGTCATCGCGCGGTCGGCGCACATCTGCTCAGCTTGCCCCGCCGCTGCTTCCCGCGCCTACTTTCGCCAAGCCTCACCATCCTCCCGCCCTTGCTGCAAGCCACCGCCGCCCGGATCCTCCCCGAGCTCCAAGTCCCGCGCCTGCTGGCCCTGCTGCGAGCCCCCAGCGCCGCTTCCTTCTGTTCGAGCGAGGGAGACGAGCAATGACTTTTCTTCATCGAGCTCCTCTGCCCGAGCGCCCGCGTTGACTTCTCATCGCGAGGCTCCTGCCGACCCCGTCCGCATCGCCAAGCCCAGCAGCCGCATCAAGATCTGCCGGCCCGCGAACCCCTCTGCTCCAGTTGGCCTTTGAGCCCATGGTGAGAAGCCCGGTCGCCTCCAGATCCAGCCCGGCCTCCTCCAGCCTCTCCACCAGGTGGGCCTAAGCCCATGGTGAGCGTCCCAGCAGCCTGCAGTTTCGGCCCGAGTCACGTTTTTTTTCGCGGAACGTTTTTCTATTTAACCAGTGCACTGCATATTTACAGACCGGACCCTAAACTTCATGCATTTGATAACTCACAAACCATGCATCTTTTGTAAATAATTTATATATGTAAAATGCTTAGAATTTTGCATAGATTAATAATATGCCACTTTCATCCATGTTTAAAATGTTTAACATGATGTTTGTGTTTATTTTGCATAATGCCATGCTAAAATGATTTATTTCATAACTAAATAACCGTAGCTCGGTTTTAAATAAACTTTAGATGTAAATGGGGTGGAAAAATGCCTAGTTTAACATGGTCCACTTTATTTTCCTGTTTAACAACTTTGAAATATGGTTTAGGGCAGAACAGTACCGAATCTAAAATATGCATATGGGGATTTTCCGGAATTGTTGTTTGTTGTTCTGACCTCATTTAAACTTGCCTAAATAGTTAGATTACTAATGTTTCACCTCTTGCCATGTTAATAAACATTTAATATTGTTGGGTACATAAACGGGAGAGAACTAAATAAATGAATGTGGTGTTTTGTCAATATGCAACTCGTTGCATATTGAGCTCCACTTAACTTGTAGTATCGTTTGTTGCACTTTGCCATGTCATGCCTCATTAAACCGGACATGCATCATACTTGATTGTGCATCATGCCATGTTTATGTGATGGTTGTTTACATTGTCATTTGCTTCTTTCCGGTTTGCTTCTCTCGTTCGCTTCGGTTTCGTTCCGTAGTTGTGAGGATTCGTTCGACTACTTTCGTTCGTCTTCTTCATGGACTCGTTCTTCTTCCTTGCGGGATTTCAGGCAAGATGACCGCTACCCTGGATCTCACTACTATCATTGCTATGCTAGTTGTTTCGTTCTATCGCTTTGCTGTGCTACCTATCACTTGTTCCTCAAGCCTCCCAAATTGCCATGTTCAGCCTCTAACCTTTTCACCCTTCCTAGCAAACCATTGTTTGGCTATGTTACCGCTTTTGCTCAGCCCCTCTTATAGCGTTGTTAGTTGCAGGTGAAGTTGAAGATTGCCCCATGACGGACAGGATTATGTTGGGATATCACAATATCTCTTATTTAATTAATGCATCTATATACTTGGTAAAGGGTGGAAGACTCGGCCTTATGCCTAGTGTTTTGTTCCACTCTTGCCGCCCTAGTTTCCGTCATACCGGTGTTATGTTCCCGGATTTTGTGTTCCTTACGCGGTTGGGTGATTTATGGGACCCCCTTGACAGTTTGCTTTGAATAAAACTCCTCCAGCAAGGCCCAACCTTGGTTTTACCATTTGCCTCACCTAGCCCTTTTTCCCTTGGGTTTCCGGAGCCCAAGGGTCATCTTTATTTTAGCCCCCCCAGGCCAGTGCTTGTCTAAGTGTTGGTCCAAACCAGAGCCCTTTGCAGCGCCCCCTCAAGGAAACTTGAGGTCTGGTTTTAGTTGTACGGATTGCTCATCCGGTGTTGCCTTGAGAACGAAATATGTGCAGTTCCTATCGGGATTGTCGGCGCATCGGGCGGCTTTGCAGGTCTTGTTTTACCATTGTCGAAATGTCTTGTAAACCGGGATTCCGAGTCTGATCGGGTCTTCCTGGGAGAAGGTATATCCTTCGTTGATCGCGAGAGCTTCTCATGGGCTAAGTTGGGACACCCCTGCAGGGTATAAACTTTCGAGAGCCGTGCCCGCGGTTATGTGGAAGATGGGAATTTGTTAATGTCCGGTTGTAGATAACTTGACACCAGATCCGTCTTAAAACGCATCAACCGCGTGTGTAGCCGTGATGGTCTCTTCTCGTCGGAGTCCGGGAATGAACACGGTTTTTGGGTTATGTTTAACATAAGTAGGAGTTCTGGATCACTTCTTGATCATTGCTAGCTTCACGACCATTCCGCTTGCTCTCTTCTCGCTCTTATTTGCGTATGTTAGCCACCATATTATGCTTAGTCGCTGCTGCAACCTCACCACTTTACCCCTTCCTTTCCCTTTAAGCTTTGCTAGTCTTGATACCCATGGTAATGGGATTGCTGAGTCCTCGTGGCTGACAGATTACTACAACAACAGTTGCAGGTACAGGTTATGCGATGATCATGACGCGAGAGCGATGCTTGCTTGCGTTGAGTTCTTCTTCTGCTTCTTCGATTAGGGGATAGGTTCCAGGTCGGCAGCCTGGGCTAGCAGGGTGGATGTCGTTTGAGCTTCTGTTTGCGTTTCATCCGTAGTCGGATGGTGATCTAATGTATGATGATGTTGTATTCGTGTGGCATTGTATGCCTTATGTATGTATCCCTACCTATTATGTAATGTTGATGTAATGATATCCACCTTGCAAAAGTGTTTCAATATGCGGGTCTATCCTTGGTGGGACCTTCGAGTTCCTTTTGGATAGGGTCGCATATTGGGCGCGATAGGTAAGGAGTCAGGTATGACACCTAAGTTTGATTGTGTTAAATCTTTTATGGATACCGATGCTTTTCGTGGATTTAGCGCTAAGTATGGACTTGACTCTGAGATAGTAGCTACTTTTTGTGAATCTTTTGGTACTCACGTTGATCTCCGTGGTTTAAATATAATCCTCCTGTTGAAGTGAAAGTAGTTGCACCTATTACAGTCGAAGAAAAGACTATTACCTATAGTGATCCTATTGTTCCTACTTCTTATGTTGAAAAACCTCCTTTTCCTGTTAGGATAAAGGATCACACTAAAGCTTCGACTGTTGTTCGTAAGAGTAATACTAGGACTTATACACCTCCTGAGCAAATTAATGTTGAACCTAGTATTGCTATGGTTAAAGATATCTTGGATGAGGACTTAGATGGGCATGTTATTTCTTTCTTGGTGAGACTGCTAATATTGCTAGACCTGATACTAAGACACGTAGACCTGTCGTAGGCATGCCTGTTATTTCTGTTAAAATAGGAGATCATTGTTATCATGGCTTATGTGATATGGGTGCTAGTGCTAGTGCGATACCTTATGATCTTTATAAAGAAATTATGCACGACATTGCACCCATTGAATTAGAAGACATTGATGTTACTATTAAGCTTGCTAATAGGGATACCATTAAACCTATTGGGATTGTTAGAGATGTTGAAGTTTTGTGTGGGAAGGTTAAATACCCTGCTGATTTTCTTGTTCTTGGTTCCCCACAAGATGATTTTTGTCCCATTATTTTTGGTAGACCCTTCTTGAATACTGCTAGTGCTAAGATTAATTGTGAAAAGAATGTTGTCACTGTTGGCATAGATGGTATGTCCCATGAGTTTAATTTCGCTAAGTTTAGTAGACAACCTCGTGAAAGGGAACCACCTAGTAAGGATGAGATTATTGGTCTTGCTTCCATTGCTATTCCTCCAACTGATCCGTTGGAACAATATTTGCTATACCATGAAAACGATATGTTTATGAAGGAAAGGGAAGAAATAGATGAAGTGTTCCTTAAACAAGAACCTATGCTGAAACATAACCTTCCCGTTGAAATTCTTGGGGATCCCCCTCCACCCAAGGGTGATCCCGTGTTTGAACTCAAACCATTACTTGATAATCTTAAGTATGCTTATCTTGGTGAAAAAGAAATATATCCTGTTATTATCAGTGCTAACCTTTCAGTGAAAGAAGAAGAAAGATTATTGAAAACTCTGAAGAAGCATCGAGCAACTATTGGATATACTCTGGATGATCTTAAGGGCATTAGTCCCACATTATGTCAACACAAGATTTCAGTGCAGAAACATGCCAAACCAGTTAGAGATCCTCAAAGACGATTAAATCCCAAGATGAAGGAAGTGGTAAGAAAGGAGATACTGAAGCTCCTTGAGGCAGGTATTATTTATCCCATTGCTGATAGTGAATGGGTAAGCTCTGTCCATTGTGTCCCTAAAAAGGGAGGTATTACCGTCGTTCCTAATGATAAAGATGAATTGATTCCGCAAAGAATTATTACAGGTTATAGGATGGTAATTGATTTCCGTAAGTTAAATAAAGCTACTAAGAAAGATCACTACCCTTTACCTTTTATTGATCAAATGCTAGAAAGGCTATCCAAACACACACATTTTTGCTTTCTAGATGGTTATTCTGGTTTCTCTCAGATACCAGTGTCAGCGAAGGATCAATCTAAAACTACTTTTACTTGCCCTTTCGGTACTTTTGCTTATAGACGTATGCCTTTTGGTTTATGTAATGCTCCTGCTACCTTTCAAAGATGCATGATGGCTATATTCTTTGACTTTTGTGAAAAGATTTGTGAGGTATTCAAGGATGACCTCTCCGTCTATGGATCCTCTTTTTATGATTGTTTGAGCAACCTTGATCGAGTTTTGCAGAGATGTGAAGACACTAGTCTCGTCCTGAATTGGGAAAAGTGTCACTTTATGGTTAATGAAGGCATTGTCTTGGGGCACAAGATCTCCGAGAGAGGTATTGAAGTTGATAAAGACAAAGTTGATGCTATTGAAAAGATGCCATGTCCCAAGGACATAAAAGGTATAAGAAGTTTCCTTGGTCATGCCGGCTTTTATAGGAGGTTCATTAAGGACTTTTCTAAAATCTCTAGGCCTCTGACTAATTTATTGCAAAAAGACATTCCTTTTGTCTTTGATGATGATTGTGTAGAAGCATTTGAAGTGCTTAAGAAAGCTTTGATCACTGCACCTATTGTTCAGCCACCTGGTGGAATTTACCTTTTGAAATTATCTGTGATGCTAGTGATTATGATGTAGGTGTTGTTTTAGGGCAAAGAGTTGATAAGAAATTGAATGTTATCCAGTATGCTAGTAAGACTCTTGATACTGCCCATAGAAATTATGCTACTACTGAAAAAGAGTTCTTAGCAGTTGTGTCGTGGAATTGTCACGTCAGATGTCCTCGTGAAAGGACTTAGTTGTGGAGCCATCGCAACTAGGAAGCTTGAAGGGGTTAATCGGGACAAGGGACACGAGAGGGTTTATACTAGTTCGGCCCCTTATGGTGAAGGTAAGGCCTACGTCTAGTTGGGTTGGTATTGATGTTTCGATGACCAGGGAGCGAGATACGCTATGCCCGGCTCTCGATGAGTTGTTTCCTGCCCTAAGCCGCCAGTGGGTCGTCCCCTTATATACACGGGTTGACGCCCTACGGATTACAGAGTCCCGGCCGGCTTATAAACAATGTCCGGCTCGGTGACTAGTTAAGTCTACCTTATGATACAAGTCATATTACTATGGCGGTTTAAGGCCTTAAGTCGCCTGTGGGCCTTAAGCCCTCTATGAACCGCCATCTTCACCTTTGGTCTTGGGATTCTCTCTGATAAGGCTTCTTTGCGTAACCCGGCCCCTCCTGGACGGCTTACACAAATAGTTATATCCCCAACATTAGGCCCCAGATTGATTTGAACCTGTTCATGTCAATATTAAAATACCTTATGGAACTGTCCTTCAGTCTTTTGTTTTGCGCAAAAATTTTAACCCGCCATGACGTCATCATCTGGATCCGGGTTAAATAACTGTGACGTCATCTTCAATAAATTTTACTCCGTCATATCTTCCAACGGATCTTTGCCTTTACTGACCATCCCGAGAATCGAGGCGTCAGGGCCGCTGGATAATAAATTTTATCTCCTCGTTTCTTGCACCGCCTCAGTTATCCTTCTCGTATAAATAGGCGCGACCCTGTTCTTCCCATTCTCCCTCTTCCAGTCGTCTCCTTCCTCTCGCTGCTTCTCTGTTGCTCGAGCTCTGCCGCCGCCGTTGTCGCAGATCTCGTCTTCACCAACTCCGGCCACTGCATCAACCTGGTTTGACCAAAAAAACGCGACGAGCCTCCGCTGCAACCCTGCATCCTAAGTCTCCTTTTTTTCCTGCCTCTTAGATCCACATTAGGACCTTCGAGTTCGTCGGAGTTCATCACCATTAGAACCAAACCCTGGTTAGTTCTTCTCTTAGATGGCTCTTCTGATCTGAGAATGATAAAAAATGGCCACGGTAGTTGTTTTCGCACTTGTTTTGGATATAAAACATATCCCTTTCTCCGCCTAAGAGCCTCATTCGAGCCTATGAACATGTCTATATCAGCTTTTAGGTCTAGAAAATTTCCTTATCAGAACAGATCTTTGATCTCCAACAACAGTAGCAGATTATGAAACCTGTTTGTATCACCCGGAAAACTGCTTCTACTGAATACGTTAAAACCCAACTGCCTATGTATCCGGTTCAAATAGATAACACTGATCTGTTCACCTTACTTGCTTCTTATGACCTTAAGAGGTTTAAACTGCTTTTGATACCTGTGGCGGCTTAGACACTGTTGCACAACTATCCTTATATCATTAGGCCCCTTATTAAGCCGCCACCTTGAATAATTAAGATATTTCTTCCAGGTTAAAATTGAACCGGATCTTCTTATTTTGTCATAGGCCAATTGTTGCCATGGCTCCTAAGGCTGCCAAGGCCCCTGTGACCTGCAATTGGGTCCCATCCATAGTTACCAAGAGTAAACTGGCCGAGTTCGTGAAATCTAGCCACCTGCCAAAAAAAGGAGGTCATGTCTTATCGTGTCCCTGACCCGTCTGAAGAGAGGCCTCAACCCAAAGAAGGGGAGGTAATAATTTTTACGGATCATATGAGCCGGGGATTTGCTCCTCCTGGCTCAAAATTCTTCAGGGAGGTTTTGAATTTCTTTGACCTTAGACCTCAAGACATCGGACCCAATTCCGTGTCAAATATTTGCAATTTCCAAGTCTTCTGCGAGGTGTACCTGGGAGAGGAGCCAAGTCTGCTATTATTCAGGGAACTTTTCTTCATGAACCGGCAAAATGAACGTGCCAACGGGCCCAGTCTTGAGCTTGGCGACATCTCGATCCAGCGACGGAGAGACTACCTTTTTCCTTATGCTGAGCTGCCGAGTCACCCAAAATCTTGGAACCAAACGTGGTTCTACTGTCAGGACACTTCTCCGGCTGATGAGAAGCCTCTGCCCGGCTTTCGCGCCCTGCGCCTTGAGTCCAACCATCCGCTACCAGACAAACTGACAGCCGTTGAACGTCTGCCTCTCAACCCCACCATCAAGAAGATCAAAGCTCTCTTGGGAAACGGTTTAAACGGCATCGATCTGGTCCAAGTCTGGGTCACTTGGCGAGTACTTCCATTAAGCCGCCGTTCCGGCTTAATGTGTACCTATACAGGCGAAAAGGATGACCCGTTACGCCATAGTCCTGACGACTTACCAGATGATGTGGTGGATGCTACGACCCAGTCACTGCTGAAGGAGGGCATTGTGACAAGTAACACCTTCGGCTTACTTCCCTTTTGCAAGAAGAACCCGGCCCCTGCAGTAAGTTATCAATCTTAATAAATACTCTTTGCTATACTATACCTTTTTTGGTACTCATAATTCTTTATCCTTTTCCACAGGCCGATGATAACTTCTGGAAGGCCAAATAGGACCATGAGGCTGCCAAACAAGCCAGGACAACCAAGAAAGCCGAAAGGAAAGCCGCCAAGACGGGAACCTCAAAAAAGAAGAAACCCAGCGCCTCCAACTTACTCAAATTGGATGATAGTTCTTAGGATGATGAAGAGGTAATCTTTAAATTTTCTTAATTCCCTTGTCATTACCTGTCTGACATTCTATCCCTTCAGGAGGATACGGGGAACAGTCAAGCAGCCAATGAAGAGGTAACTATAATCTCCTCCGACTCAGAGCCTTTGCCAAAGCAAAAGATCCGAAGGGTGACCCGGAAAGTAAGATTTTCACATGCTCTTGCTTATCAAGATCCTCAATTTCTTTTGAAGCAACAACAGCTTGAGAACCGGAGGCGGACCCGGAACAACAAGGATGCGGAACTCTCCTCCGGCTTACCTGACGTAACCAGGAAGCGTCGGGCTGAGGTTATCTCCGATTTACATTCTGTTTTACCTTTAGCGGGTTTAATTCGTCATCCTCTTAATTTGTCTGACTCCAATTATCAGGATACCTCTCCTTCTTCTGGTGAATCCATGCAGTCAAACATGCCGCCTTTCAAAACTGCTCCCGGGTAATGTAACCTTATGTACCTTGAGCTTTACTTTACCCATGCTTTAGTATTCATCCTTCTGCATTTGTTAACAGCATGCAAGTGAAACCCAGCAAGAGGGCAAAGAAAAATAAGCCGTCCCAAGACCCGATTGTAACTGAACCGGTGATTAATGCGTCTGCTCCAGGCAGCTCTACCCATCAGCCGCTGCCTGAGCCGACTTCTGATATTCCAGTGCTGACCTCTGATCCGCTCGCCGAAGATACTCTCAACACAAATGACCCAGAGACTCCTAGCCCGGTCAAGACAAATGACCTGGAAATTGAGATTGTGAGGTCTCAGTTTGTTGAACCAGGGCGACCTACCGTCCTTGCCAAATGTACTGCCAAGGAAGAACTTGCCGAACGCCGAAAAGCCAAGCAGGACATTACTGATTATACTCACTTAAGCATTGGTGATATAGTCTCGGGCTATCTGAATCAAGTGCATAATAGCCGTGACCTAGAAATTGACATGGTAAAACAAATACAGCACAAATCTGAGGTATAACTTATACTTTTTACCTGAATCTTACATATTGTACCAGCCCCCAAGTCTATTGCTTATGAATAAATATATTGTAGACTTAGAAATCTGCTTTACTTGTTAGTTTAGCCGGTTCAAAGAGAATATATTTAACCCGGTTATAACATGATAGTTTTAAATTTGCAATATACATTTGCCCCCAAGGGTCAAGTATCTTTACTTGTAAAGTTCTTGAGACTTAATATGTGTGACCCGGTGTGATAGGTTTAAAATTCTTCAGCATACATTAGCCCCCAAGTGCCAAGTATCTTTACTTGTAAAGTGCTTGGGACTTGAATTTTACCTTACCGTGATCCTTACCATAATGTGGTGTCAATGCAGGCCACCATAAGTCAATTTGAATCGGAGCTTGCTGTCCTTAAGAGTCGTCTGGAAACTCAAGAACTTGAAACTCAGAAGGCCAACTCCGAATTCGAATTCAGCGTCTCTGAAAATGAGAAGTTGAAGAAAAATTTTGAGTCGGAGAAGAAAACTTGGACTGATGAGAAGGCTTCATTGGTGACGCGGGCCGAGACAACAGAAGCATCTCTTGCAGAGGCAACAACCGAGCTGTCCGACTTAAAACGGCAGATATCTCAAATGGTCTCAGCCATCTTCGGTAAATTACTGTGCAAAACCTCAAATATTGTAACCTTACAATGACCATTGCAATAATTACTTCTGGCTGATTGTTATGCTTGTGCACACACATGCCCCAGGAGTATCAACCTTAAGCAAAACATGCTGATCAAGCTTAAAGCAGTTTACACCTTAGTGGAACAGCTGTACTCCGGGTCACAACGTGCCTTGGCCGTTGTAGCCTTATCAAATCCCCCACCCCGCCTCTTACAAGACGTGCTGAAGCATCTCTCTGTGCTACCTCAGCGAATTCAGGATTTAAGGCTGTCATCCGCAAGAGCCGGAGTCGTAGCCGCATTGAGCTGGGCAAAAGCATGGCTTCCAGAGCTAGACCCGGCCGACCTTGCTCTTGGATACCCCAGTCGGAAGGAGGACGGCACTGTATTTGATGATCATGACTTTATCGCCTGTGTCAAAGTCACACGTCCTGTGGCGACCCTTATTGGGAACGATACTGATCTCACTAAGTACTCTCCGGGCTATGGCAGTGAGAACCGGAGAATCCCAGACATTCCATATGATGATGTCAGCCTGATCCCTCCTACTCGTAAGCATACTTTTGCCCCTAAAGTGGACCCAGCCGGTTTAATAGATGATGAAGCTGAATTTGAAGCTTTGAGCGGCATTGACTGGGCCTCGTCAACTTTCCAGGACAAAACAGCCGACAGAGAAGCGGAGAAGGATAACCCGGAGACTTCAAGCCCGCCGAAGGAGTGAATCGCCAGGTGTTTTGCAAAAAACAATGCTTCATTTATTCAGACTCGGGGAGTCTTGTAATAGGGTAGAAAAAACTTTCCAATGTTTGTCATGCCTTCGCGCATGTTCCTAGCGCTTAACACTTTCGTAAGCCACCACTACTATATATTTCTGGCTTTTATTTCCTTGGGGTGTTAATTTTGCTTGCCTTATTATGCACATAAAACAAGCAAAAATTCCCTTGGCAGTTTATCGCGGCCGGGGTCACGGAAAGTATTGATAACCCGGAACACAAACCAAAAAACATCATAAACAGACTGGTTTATGACTATACTTTGCTAAGCATAAGCATAATAGCATACCTGCGATCCTTTGATAATCTTTCCTGCTGACTCGATGCTCACCTGGTACTTAACAACCTGGTGTGACCAATATAAAACCGGAGACAAAAAACATCTCATAATGTTTTTCACAAGGTCTCAGGATAGTCAAAATAATTTACAGGCTTCTGATTCGAATACGATCGGTAAACCGTTCCAAAGGGGTTAAGCTAAGATTCGGATACGATCATATAGCCCCCAGTGGCTTGGCGATGCCGATCAAATGGGTATCGACAGCTATGTTCAATTTGGTTCGAATACGACCTATGTTTGAACAGGAAGCCCCCACGTGACCATAAGATTTGTTTAATGACGCTGATTCATATATGATCCATGTCAGACCCAAATGGGTTAAGCTATGATTCAAATATGATCAAGAAGCCCCCAAGTGGGTTTGGCAGTATGCCGATCAAGCGGGTATCGACAACTATGTTCTCTTTGGTTCGAATACGACCTATGTTTGAACAGGAAGCCCCCAAGTGATCATTTCTAGATTCAGATCTGATCATAAGCCAGACCAAAGGGAAAGCCGGATTCAGATATGATCCGCTCCCTGTTGGTAGTGTCCACCACCTGATAAAGAAGACATAAAAACATTCTTTATGGGAAAAAGGACAAAGGTCCTGCTTTATTGCTTTATATAATATATACATCGTCAAAAGTATATACATCCTAAGAGCCGGTGGCTTAAGTATAGTAAGGCCGAAGGTGGGCTATGTTCCACGGCCGGCGGGTCTCTTCCTCCGACTTACGTGAGTCTTTGTGCTCTCGAATATCAATGAGGTAATATGACCCATTGTTCAGATTCTTGCTGACCACAAAGGGTCCTTCCCAAGGAGGGGATAGCTTGTGCATATCAGACTGATCCTGGATGAGACGGAGCACCAAATCACCTTCCTGAAAGGTTCTGCTCTTGACCCGGCGGCTGTGATAACGGCGCAGGTCTTGCTGGTAAATCGCCGAGCGGGCTATTGCCAAGTCTTGCTCCTCATCCAACATGTCAAGTGCCTCCTGATGAGCCTTTTCGTTGTCCGCCTCAACATAAGCCGCCACACGGGGTGAATCGTGTCTGATGTCACTTGGTAGAACTGCCTCTGCTCCATAGACCATGAAAAAAGGTGTGTAACTCGTAGATCTATTAAGCGTAGTGTTGATGCTCCATAATACAGAGGGTAACTCCTCCACCCAACAACCCGGAGTCCGTTTTAAGGGGACTAAGAGCCGGGGTAAAGTCAACAAATTGGCACTGATACTGAACTGCTTAGAGGTGTCTCCTGGGGTAAAGTCAACAAGCTTTGTCTCAGCGGCCGATTTAAACTTCAACGCCGGGTCATGCTCAGTAGTTGGTTTCTTGAGGGAGGTCATATCGGCCGGGTCAACATTGTCTTGATAGAATTTGAGCTCCTCCGCGGCACAAGCAGTCTCAGCATAAGCCGCGTCGCCTTCTTCACATTCCAAGGCCACCTTTCGACTCCCATGCACAGTGATGGTGCCCTTGTAACCCGGCATCTTGAGCTGTAAGTAAACATAACACGGCCGTGCCATGAATTTAGCATAAGTCGGTCGCCCAAACAGAGCATGATATGGACTCCTGATTTTGACCACTTCAAACGTCAACTTCTCAGCCCTGGAGTCGTACTCATCTCCAAAGGCCACCTCCAATTCAATCTTGCCAACTGGGTAAGCCGACTTGCATGGAACCACCCCATGGAAAACAGTGTTGGATGTTCTCAGATTCTTCTTAGTCAACCCCATGCGCTGAAAAGTCTTGTAGTAGAGGATATTGATGCTGCTACCTCCGTCCATGAGTACCTTAGTGAATTTATATCCACCAACCTGGGGTGCTACCACCAAGGCTAACTGACCCGGATTATCGACTCGTGGAGGGTGATCCTCTCTGCTCCATATAATGGGTTGCTCGGACCATCTCAAATAACGAGGAATTGCCGGCTCAATCGAATTTACGGCCCTCTTATGAACCTTCTGGTCACATTTGCATAAGCTAGTGGTAAACACATGGTACTGACCACCGCTCAACTGTTTAGGATGGCTTTGACAACCCAACTGCTACTGCGGTTGTCCTCCCTCACCAGACTGCTGCTGATTATTTCCACTCGGCTATCCCTGAAAACTGGAGTTTGAACCGCCGCCCGGGCCATGAAAGCTGCCAGCCCCTGAACCGCCGCTAGATCCATGACTGCCAGCAAAGGTATTGGAATTTTTAAACGCCTTCATGATCGCGCAATCTTTCCACAGGTGTGTAGCAGGGTGCTCCCGAGTGCCGTGTTTCGGGCAGGGCTCATTGAGTAGCTGCTCAACAGATGGGCCTGACCCGCCGGATCGAGGCCACTCACCCTTACGTCTCTGATTGTTACCCTGTGTATTAGCGTTGGCTACAAGCTCCGAGTTGTCGTCCGCCTTACGCTTATTGCCGCTTTGATTCACCGAGTTGTGTTGTTGACCCTTTCCATTGCCATTCCTTTTTCCCTTTCCTGTCTTCTCATCGTCAGACGCGGGATCCTTGGTACTATCAGAATCGGCATATTTGACTAAAGCCGCCATTAGCGCACCCATATCCCTGCAGTCACGCTTAAGGCGCCCTTGTTTCTGCCTCAGCGGCTCAAAGATGCAATTTTTCTCCAACATGAGGGCTGCAGAGCCGGCATCCATCTTATCAGATGAATGAATTATCTCGTTGACCCGGCGTACCCAATGGTTGGTGGATTCACCCTCCCCCTGCTTACAATTCGTCAAGTCCATGATTGACATAGATTGCTTACAGGTGTCCTTGAAGTTCTGGATGAAACGGGCTTTTAACTCCTCCCACGAACCAATGGAATTGGGTGGCAAACTTTTTAACAAAGACCAGGCCGTTCCATCTAACATCATGGTGAAATATTTAGCCATTGCCGCGTCACTGACTTCCAATAGCTCCATGGCCATCTCATAACTCTCAATCCATGCTCCAGGCTGTAAGTCGGCCGTGTAATTCGGCACCTTTCGAGGTCCCTTGAAGTCCTTGGGCAGGCGCATGTTGCGCAAAGCCGGTATCAAACAAGGAACACCACCGGTTTTGGTGGCTACTCCCATCTCAATAGAAGTCGTTGGATACTCTGGAATATTCTGATGAGCCGCCTGTTGAGCCGCCAGCTAAGCCATCCGCTCGTTCTCCTGACGTACTCGGTCTTGCACCGGGTTATAACCACCATGTTGGTCACGGCGCTGGGCGTTGCTTGACAAAGCTTCGGACTCCATGTGCCTGCTGTAACTCGGGCTCCGGTTCCGACGAGGAGGTGCTAACTAAGGCAGAGGAGTTGAATGAATCCTATCCCGACTATAAGAATAGGTCTCTTGCTGAGCCAGGGCCGTCTGGACAAGCTCCTTGATCCTCCGGGTCTCCACCGTTGTTGGATCATCACCGTCCACTAGGAGAGCCGCTAGACGCGCTGATGCTACGATTAAATTCTCCATGGGGTTGGAAAAGTAACCCTCTGGTATCGGCACATAACGCGGTGGTGCCATGCTCACATGAGGAGGCGGCATCTCTCGACGCTGAGCCGGACCTCCTGATCTGGCTGTCATAAACTGATTGGCATCTGGTGGGTTACTTGGGCCGGCTCCGGGTGTAGCGAAAAGAACCCGAGGGTCATAATTCGGAGGTAAACAGGATTGGGTTTTCTGGTGTCTCCTCCTCATTACCTCATTGGATGCATTTAAGCTCATCGTGAGCTGGTAAGCTTCTGACTGCAACCGCTATGCCCGGGCATCGAGAGCAGCCCGCTCTGTAGCTAGTCTAGTATCCTCAGCTGCCAAGGCCTCCTTGGCCTGAGCTATCTCCTCACGCACCCGCGCCACCTCCGCGTCATGCTCATCTTTGTTTGCAGGGATAACCGTGGCGGTTAACAGGGTTGTAAGCTTATCCATGAGATCTATCAGCACTTGAGCCGGCGGGCGTACAGGGCCTCCTGCCCCGACCGCTCCTATCCCGGACGTAATTGCGGCAGCGGTTGTAGTGTTTTGGCCGGGTTGAGTCCCAGCCATGAAGACTCCTGCCCAATTCGGTGACTCACAAGGGTCCGGAATATTGAAGCCATCGGAACAGCCCCTGAGCATGCCATCTTGTACTAGATACAGCAAATCTGTTGAACTGGCGGACGAATCACCGTCCAAGTGGACGGCCGTCTCACCACCATCTTCAAGTTCTTCAGAAAGCTCTTCTCCGTGGACGCAACCCACAAAGACATGCTTCATGCCGAGTTGAGCCCGGGCAGGTTTCGCACGCTGAGCCGTCTCGACGAGGTCGATGTAGTTGTCCAGCTCAGGTCCCGGCTCACCAATCCGGCCAATGAAGACGTGGATCCCTCCGAAGGGGACCCGGTACCCGTACTCAATTGAGCCGGCGTCAGGGCCCCAGCCTTCGTCGTCAATGTAGATCTTGCCGCGACGACTCTTGGTCATCCGGCCCACTGCGTATCCCTTGATCCCTTCGAAGTTGCCCTTCAAGAACTCAAATCCATCATGCGCTAGCCCCATGGTGGGCGCCAACTGTCGTGGAATTTTCACGTTAGATGTCCTCGTGAAAGGACTTAGTTGTGGAGCCATCGCAACTAGGAAGCTTGAAGGGGTTAATCGGGACAAGGGACACGAGAGGGTTTATACTAGTTTGGCCCCTTACGGTGAAGGTAAGGCCTATGTCTAGTTGGGTTGGTATTGATGTTTCGATGACCAGGGAGCGAGATATGCTATGCCCGGCTCTCGATGAGTTGTTTCCTGCCCTAAGCCGCCAGTGGGTCATCCCCTTATATACACGGGTTGACGCCCTGCGGATTACAGAGTCCCGACCGGCTTATAAACAATGTCTGGCTCGATGACTAGTTAAGTCTACCTTATGATACAAGTCATATTACTATGGCGGTTTATTACAACGGGCCTTAAGTCGCCTGCGGGCCTTAAGCCCTCTATGAACCGCCATCTTCACCTTTGGTCTTGGGCTTCTCTCTGATAAGTCTTCTTTGCGTAACCCGGCCCCTCCTGGGCGGCTTACACAAATAGTTATATCCCCAACAAGTTGTGTTTGCATGTGATAAGTTCAGACCTTATATTGTTGATTCCAAAGTTACTATTCACACTGATCATGCTGCTATTAAATATCTTATGGAAAAGAAAGACGCTAAGCCTAGACTCATTAGATGGGTTCTCTTGCTCCAAGAATTTGACTTGCATATTATTGATAGAAAGGGAGCTGAGAACCCCGTTGCAGATAACTTGTCTAGGTTAGAGAATGTTCTTGATGACCCACTGCCTATTAATTATAGCTTTCCTGATGAACAATTAGTGGTCGTTAATGCTTCTCGTACTGCTCCTTGGTATGGTGATTATGATAATTACATTGTTGCTAAATATTTACCGCCTAGTTTCACATACCAGCAAAAGAAAAAGTTCTTTTATGATTTAAGACATTACTTCTGGGATGATCCACACCTTTATAAAGAAGGAGTAGATGGTGTTATTAGACGTTGTGTTCCTGAGCATGAACAGGAACAGATCCTACGCAAGTGTCACTCTGAATCTTATGGAGGACACCACGCTGGAGATAGAACTGCACACAAGGTACTACAATCTGGTTTTTATTGGCCTACTCTCTTCAAAGATGCTTGTAAGTTTGTCTTATCTTGTGATGAATGTCAAAGAATAGGTAACATTAGTAGACGTCAAGAAATGCCTATGAACTATTCTCTTGTTATTGAACCGTTTGATGTTTGGGGCTTTGATTATATGGGACCTTTTACTGCCTCTAATGGTTATAAACATATTTTAGTTGTTGTTGATTACGTTACTAAGTGGGTAGAAGCTATTCAAACTAGTAGTGCTGATCATAACACTTCTATTAAAATGCTTAAAGAAGTTATGTTTCCGAGGTTTGGAGTCCCTAGATATCTTATGACTGATGATGGTTCACATTTCATTCATGGTGCTTTCCGTAAGATGCTCGCTAAGTATGACGTCAATCATAGAATAGCATCTCCTTATCATCCGCAGTCTAGTGGTCAAGTAGAGTTGAGCAATAGAGAGCTCAAATTAATTTTGCAAAAGACTGTGAATAGATCTAGAAAGAATTGGTCCAAAAAACTTGATGATGCATTATGGGCCTATAGAACTACATACAAAAATCCTATGGGTATGTCTCCTTATAAGATGGTTTATGGAAAAGCGTGTCATTTACCTCTTGAACTTGAACATAAAGCATATTGGGCTATTAAAGAGCTCAATTATGAGTTTAAGCTTGCCGGTGAGAAGAGGTTATTCGATATTAGCTCACTTGATGAATGGAGAGCCCAAGCCTATGAGAATGCCAAGCTTTTCAAAGAAAAAGTCAAACGCTGGCATGATAAGAGGATACAGAAGCGTGAGTTTAACGTAGGAGATTATGTGTTATTATTCAACTCTCGTTTAAGATTTTTTTGCAGGAAAACTTCTCTCAAAATGGGAAGGTCCCTATGTTACCGAGGAGGTCTATCGTTCTGGTGCCATAAAAATCAACAACTTCGAAGGCACAAATCCGAGGGTGGTAAACGGTCAAAGAATTAAACATTATATTTCAGGTAATCCTATCAATGTTGAAACTAATATTATTGAAACTGTAACCCCTGAGGTATACATAAGGGACACTTTCCAGAATGTTCCAGACTCCGAAAAGGCATAGGTATGTGGTATGGTAAGTAAACCGACTCCAAAACAACTCCAATGGCAATTTTTATCAGTTTTGGAATATTTAAGAATTTTAGGAAAAAAGAAGTAGTCCGAAAGGGACACGAGGCTCCCACGAGAGTGGAGGGCGCGCCCCCCTGTAGGGCGCTCCCCCCTGTCTCGTGGGCACCTCGTGTGCCTCCCGGACTCCGTTTTCTTGCACGTTACGTATTTTGGTCGGTAAAAATTCATTATATATACTCCCGAAGGTTTTGACCACCGTATCACGCAAATATCCTCTGTTTTCGTTTCGAGCTGTTTCCTTTGCAGATTTAGAGCGCCATGGCTTCACCCTCCTCCAACAATGAAGACAAGGATGCTTGGATTTTGAAGATAGAGCTGAAAAGAGAAGAACCAGAAGAGATCAACAAGGATGAAGGGATCAAGGAAGCCATGGAGGTTCAAGCTCCGGCGGTGAAAGAAGAAGATATCCCTCAACCTTGACCTAACCTCTTTACTCCAACAGAGCTTGAAGCTTTCAAGATGATTGAGTTAGCTCGCATACAGAACAAGTATCTCACACATGAGAACATTCTGTTGAAGGATCATATTGTTGGGCTTAAGGGCATTATCCGCAAGTTGGAGGAGCTTTTACGCTCAATGTGTGATTATCCACCGTCATCATCACCACCTCCATCACCTCCGAGGAAATAATCACATGGGTATGGGCACTCCCCTTGGAAACTGCCAAGCTTGGGGGAGGTGCCCCGGTATCGTATCACCATCACACTCCTATCTTTACGACTTTATTTAGTTTGATCCTTTTAGTAGTATCTTGATCTAGTAGATTGAAGTTTTGATATCAAGTAGTTTGAGTTCTGCACTGTGATCTCTTTTAGTATTCGAGTCCGCGAGCTATCTATAATAAAGATTAGTGTTGAGTCAAGGGCTTTGCTTTGTTGCTATGATCTTGAGGAAGTAGAAAGAATTAAAGAGTTCTTATTGATCTTATGGATAGTGATAACTTCACATATAGAAAGTATGAGGCATAAAAATTGTTGAGAGTTGATATACGTAGTTTTGGTCATCGTTGCAATTAATAGGAAGTGATAAGGAAAGAGGGGTTCACATATAAATATACTATCTTAGACATCTTTTATGATTGTGAGCACTCATTAAGTATGACATGCTAAAAGGGTTGACGCTGGACAAGGAAGACAACGTAATGGTTTATGTTTTCTCACATCTTAGTTAAAGTATATTGCCATTGACCTTCCAAACATGTTGAGCTTGCCTTTCCCCCTCATGCTAGCCAAATTCCTAGCACCAAATAGAGATACTACTTGTGCTTCCAAATACCCTTAAACCCAGTCTTGCCATGAGAGTCCACCATATCTACCTATGGATTGAGTAAGATCCTTCAAATAAGTTGTCATCGGAGCAGGCAATAAAAATTGCTCTCTAATTATGTATGACTTATTAGTGCGGAGAAGATAAGCTTTGTACGAACTTGTTGTGTAAGTAATAAAAGCGACGGACTTCATAATAAAGGTCCACACACAAGGGGCAATATAAAGTGATGTTCTTTTGCATTAAGATTTTATGCATCAACCCTAAACGCGCATGACAACCTCTGCTTCCCTCCGTGAAGGGCCTATATTTTACTTTGTGTTTTTACTTTATGCTTGAGTCAAGGTGATCCTCACCTTTCCCTTTTTCATTTTATCCTTTGGCAAGCTCCTCGTGTTTGAAAGATCGTGATACCTATATCCAATTGGATGTTCGTTAGCCTGGGCTATTATTGTTGACATCACCTAAAGGTGAATACGTTGGGAGGCAACACAATAAGCCCCTATCTTTCTTAGTGTCCGGCTGAAACTCCATAACCACAAGTATTGCGTGAGTGTTAGCAATTGTAGAAGACTATATGATAGTTGAGTATGTGGACTCGCTGAAAAGCTCCAGTGTTGACTCTTTCTGATGTTATGATAAATTGTGATTGCTTCAATGACTGAGATTATAGTTTGTTAGTTCTCAATGAAGTTTTTGAACCATACTTGAAATTGTGAATTGATTGTCACTTGAGCATAAGAAATTATATATTGAAATCTATATATGTGCTGTTATAAGAATGATCATGATGCCGTCATGTCCGTATTTTATTTTTATCGACACCTCTATCTCTAAACATGTGGACATATTTTTCAATTTCGGCTTCCGCTTGAGGACAAGCGAGGTCTAAGCTTGGGAAGTTGATACGTCCATTTTGCATCATGCTTTTATATCAATATTTATTGCATTATGGGCTGTTATTACACATTATATCTCATTACTTATGGCTATTCTCTCTTATTTTACAAGGTGTACCATGAAGAGGGGGAATGCCGGCAGCAGGAATTCTGGCTGGAAAAGGAGCAGACATTGGGAACCTATTCTGCACATCTCCAAAAGTCCTGAAACTACACGAAACAACTTTTTGGAATTATTAAGAATTTCTGAGCGAAAGAAATAGGCCAGGGGGCCCACACCCTGTCCAGGAGATAGGGGGCGCCCCCCCCCTATAGGGCGCGCCCCCTATCTCCTGGGCCCCCTGGTGGGCCTCCGGCGTCCATCTTCTGCTATATCATCACTTTTACCCTGGAAAAAATCATGGGCAAGCTTATGGGACGAAACTCCGCTGCCACGAGACAGAACCTTGGCGGAATCAATCTAGGGCTTTGGCGGAGCTGTTCTGCCAGGGACACTTCCCTCCGGGAGGGGGAAATCATCACCAACTCATCACCAACGATCCTCTTATCGAGAGGGGGTCAATCTCCATCAACATCGTCACCAACACCATCTCCTCTCAAAACCCTACTTCATCTCTTGTATCCAATCTTGTATCAAAACCACAAATTGGTACCTGTGGGTTGCTAGTAATGTTGATTACTCCTTGTAGTTGATGCTAATTGGTTTACTTGGTGGAAGATCATATGTTCAGATCCTTTATGCATATTATTACCCCTCTGATTATGAACATTAATATGCTTTGTGAGTAGTTACATTTGTTCCTGAGGACATGGGTGAAGTCTTGCTATTAGTAGTCATGTGAATTTGGTATTCGTTCGATATTTTAATGAGATGTATGTTATCTTTTCCTCTAGTGGTGTTATGTGAACGTCGACTACATGACACTTCACCATTATTTGGGCCTAGAGGAAGGCATGGGGACGTAATAAGTAGATGATGGGTTGCTAGAGTGATAGAAGCTTAAACGCTAGTTTATGTGTTGCTTCGTTAGGGGCTGATATGGATCCATATGTCTAATGATCTGGTTAGGTTTACCTTAATACTTCTTTTTTAGTTGCGGACACTTGCAATAGGGGTTAATCATAAGTGGGATGCTTGTCCAAGTTAGGGCAGTACCCAAGTTCCGGTCCACCCACATATCAAATTATCAAAGTACCGAACGCGAATCATATGAACGTGATGAAAACTAGCTTGACGATAATTCCCTTGTGTCCTCGGGAGCTCCTTTCTCATTATTAGAAATTGTCCAGGCTTACCCTTTGCTACATAAAGGATTGGGCCACCTTGCTGCACTTTACTTATTTTATTTACTTATCACTCATTACTATTTATCTTATCACAAAACTATCTATCACCTACAATTTCAGTGCTTGCAGAGAAAACCTTACTGAAAACCGCTTATCATTTCCTTCTGCTCCTCGTTGGGTTCGACACTCTTACTTATCGAAAGCACTACGATTGATCCCCTACACTTGTGGGTCATCAGCGATCACTACAGCCACAACCCGTCACCTCTGGTTAATTGTTAATAGACTCCAAGGGGAGGGGCGGCCGGCTGCTAGGAATCGGCCTCCCCTTGAGGTCGCCTGCTCAGGCCCTGCTGTCTTCTAGGGATACATGGGCCGGTGGGGCCCGCCACCTGCGGGCCACACCGACCGCCCGTCGTGGGGGCATGGCCCTGCCTGATGTAGGCATTGTCATTGTCGCGTGCCTACAGTGTTGTGTCAGGCGAGGGGTGTCCGCGTGGTATGCCTGCACTGTGGCCACGTTCCTTCCAGGATTCGGGGGTGGCAGGTGGCACTGTTACCACGCCCGATCTTGTCGTAGTTGGTGGCTGCAGACTTTGAGGGGGCGAAGGGCTGCCTGGCAGGAGTCGGCCCCTGCCCTCGCCGCATTCTTGGGCACGCCACCTTCTAGGAGGCGGCCCGTTGGCTACAACCAGCCATGGAGGCTGGCCTTGTGACCAGTTGAACTTAGGGGCTGCGCTAGCCCCGATGTCTTCAAATCTGCTAGGGTGTGGATCAGGCTACCCCGGGTCTATCCCCCCGTTAACCACTCAAGTCCTTGCTCCATCTATGCAACTCCATGCCTCAGATCCTCTGACTGCTTCGACTGTTCCACCAACTCTTCTCTTTATTGCCCATCATGTCCCAGAGGACCCAGTGGGCGCTGCTAAGGAAGCTATATTTCAAGCAGGCTTTATGATGGAGCAAATGAAGATGGTGCACGAGGCTAGCAAGGCTGCCTACTATGCCAGCTTTGCTCTTCATACCAATGTCAAGGTGAGTTGATTTACAACTGATCTTTCAGCTCTATCTTTGCTCTGTTAGGATATGGTACTTGGAAACTATTACTTTATTATTCGTAAGATGTCCGTGGATGAGCGTTTTGAAACCTTTAATGTGCATATATCATGAGTCTACACTTTATATCCGTTCACCCACTGGGTGCTTTAACTTTTGCTAAACAGTTCTTCCGCTTGAGTCGACCAGGTCGTATCGAGTGTATCTTTGTATCGGTGGGGACATGCAGAGTGCACCCACTAGGTGTAGTCCCCCAGACCGTCGTCGAATATTTGATTCAGCGGGGGTCTTTACCAAATGTCTCTTCACAGTTCTTCCACTCGGTCGGGACAGATTGTACCGAGTGGGATCTAGACCGGTGGGGGTACGCCAAGTGCACTCACTGGGTGTAGTCCCCGAGACTACGGTCGACTGCGGGCAATCGGCAGGGGTCTGAGAATTAATGTTGTTGTTTTTTCATTATTTTAATACTCGTGCTGGGCAGGGCCGAGTGGGAAATCGGTCCAGTGGGGGCACGCCAAGTGCACCCACTGGGTGTTGTCCCCGAGACTACTGTTGAATGTTTTATTCGGTTGTAGTCTTAGAACACTTTTTGCTGCGATTGACCTTTGTTTCTATCGACTGACGTGTCTTATTTGTTGAATGCAGAAATCTTGTGAGCTCGGGGCCGAGTTTGCTGAATTGGAGAGGAAGCAGATCAGTCTCAACCTCGACCTGGAGCTGGACAAGAAGAATCTTCAGAAGGCCCAGGATGAAGCAGCTGCTATGGAAGGTAATAACTCGCTGACTATTCACTTTGTCATTTTTTCTTTTTGTATTTTAAACCGAGTGGCTCCACTCGAATAGATGTGCGTAGTGAAAATCGTCAACTCCAAGCTCATTTGATGAATGTTATTTCTTTAGTCAAAATGAAGCAGGGTCTGGAGCAGAAGGATCTCGACCTTGCCGCAGCGCAGAGGACGGCGCGAGAAAAAACTGAACTTGCCGACAAGAAGCTGGCTTCAGTCAGCAAGTTGGAAGAGGAAAACACCTAGTTGAAGACTGCCATTAATGAAGCAAACAAAGAAGTCGTGCAACTGAAGAAGGACAAGGTAGCTGTTGTGGTAGTAAGTCTGACAGTAAGAGTAGGGGTATGTATGAGGAGGCAAGGCCCTAGTGATGACCCACAAGTATAGGGGATCTATCGTAGTCCTTTCGATAAGTAAGAGTGTCGAACCGAACGAGGAGCAGAAGGAAATGACAAGCGGTTTTCAGTAAGGTATTCTCTGCAAGCACTAAAATTGTAGGTAACAGATAGTTTTGTGATAAGATAATTTGTAACGGTAACAAGCAATGAAAGTAAATAAGGTGCAGCAAGATGGCCCAATCCTTTTTGTAGCAAAGGACAAGCTTGGACAAATTCTTATAATGAGAAAAGCACTCCTGAGGACACATGGTAATTATCGTCAAGCTAGTTTTCATCACTCTCATATGATTCGCGTTCGTTACTTTGATAATTTGATATGTGGGTGGACCGGTGCTTGGGTGTTGTCCTTTCTAGGACAAGCATCCCACTTATGATTAACCCCTATTCCAAGCATCTGCAACTACAAAAGAATTATTAAGGTAAACCAAACCATAGCATGAAACCCAAATCAGCCCCTTACGAAGCAACGCATAAACTAGGGTTTAAGCTTCTATCACTCTAGCAACCCATCATCTACTTATTACTTCCCAATGCCTTCCTTTAGGCCCAAATAATGGTGAAGTGTCATGTAGTCGACGTTCACATAACACCACTAGAGGAGAGACAACATACATCTCATTAAAATATCGAATGAATACCAAATTCACATGACTACTAATAGCAAGACTTCACCCATGTCCTCAGGAACAAACGTAACTACTCACAAAGCATATTCATGTTCATGATCAGAGGGGTATTAATATGCATTAAGGATCTGAACATATGATCTTCCACCAAATAAACCAATTAGCATCAACTACAAGGAGTAATCAACACTACTAGCAACCCACATGTACCAATTTGTGGTTTTGATACAAGATTGCATACAAGAGATGAACTAGGGTTTGAGAGGAGATGGTGCTGGTGAACATGTTTATGGAGATTGACCCCTTCCTAATGAGAGGATCGTTGGTGATGATGATGGTTATGATTTCCCCCTCCCGAAGGGAAGTTTCCCCGGTAGAACAGCTCCGCTGGAGCCGTTGATTGGTTCCGCCAAGGTTCCGCCTCGTGGCGGCGGAGTTTCGTCCCGAAAGCTTGCTTATGATTTTTTCCAGGGTAAGAGACTTCATATAGCAGAAGATGAGCATGGGAGGGCCACGAGGGGGCCCACGAGGCAGGGGGAGCGCCCAATAGGGGTGGGCGCCCCCCCACCTTCATCGACAGGGTGTGGGCCCCCTCTGATACTTCTTTTGCTCAATAATTATTATTAATTCCAAACATGACTTTCGTGGAGTTTCAGGACTTTTGGAGCTGTGCAGAATAGGTTTCCAATATTTGCTCCTTTTCTAGCCCAGAATTCTAGGTGCCGGCAGTCTCCCTCTTCATATAAAACCTTGTAAAATAAGAGAGAATAGCCATAAGTATTGTCACATAACGTGTAATAACATCCCATAATGCAATAAATATCAATTTAAAAGCATGATGCAAAATGGACGTATCAACTCCCCCAAGCTTAGACCTCGCTTGTCCTCAAGCGGAAGCCGATATCGAAACATATGTCCACATGTTTAGAGATAGAGGTGTCGATAAAAATAAAATATGGACTTGAGGGCATCATGATCATTCTTATAACAGTAACATATATATTTTCTCATATGATTTCTTATGCTCAAGTAACAAACTATTCACAATGTGAAGTATGATTCAGAAATTTCATTGGGAACTAACAAACGATAATCTCAGTCACTGAAGCAATTGCAATTTATCATAACATCAGAAAGAGACAAGAATAGAGCTTTTCAGCAAGTCCACATACTCAACTATCATATAGTCTTCTACAATTGCTAACACTCATGCAATACTTATGGTTCTGGAGTTTTAATCGGACATAGAGAAAGATAGGGGCTTATAGTGTTGCCTCCCAATGTCTTACCTCAAGGGTAATGTCAACAATAATAGTTCAGGCTAACTTACATCCAATTGGATATATATATCAGGATCTTTCCAACACGAGGTGCTTGCCAAAGGATAAAATGAAAAAGGGAAAGATGATTATCACCTTGACTCTTTCATAATGTAAAAGATAGGCCCTTCACAAAGGGAAGCAGAGGTTGTCATGTGCTTTTAGGGTTGGATGCACAAAATCTTAATGGAAAAGAACATCACTTTATATTGCCGCTTGTGATATGAACCTTTATTATGCAGTCCGTCGCTTTTATTACTTCCATGTCACACGATCGTATAAAGCTTATTTTCTCCGCACCAATAAGTCATACATATTTAGAGAGCAATTTTTATTGCTTGCAACATGACAACTTACTTGAAGGATCTTACTCAATCCATAGGTAGGTGTGGTGGACTCTCATGGCAAAACTGGGTTTAAGGATATTTGGAAGCACAAGTAGTATCTCTACTTGGTGCAAGGAATTTGGCTAGCATGAGGGGGAAAGGCAAGCTCAACATGTTGGACGATCCATGACAATATACTTTAACTAAGGTGTGAGAAAACATAACCCATTACGTTGTCTTCCTTGTCCAACAACAACTCTTTAGCATGTCATACTTTAATGAGTGCTCACAATCATAAAAGATGTCCAAGATAGTATATTTAATGTGAAAACCTCTCTTTCTTTATTACTTCCTATTAATTGCAACGATGACCAAAACTATGTTTGCCAACTCTCAACAACTTTTAAGCCTCATACAGTTTATATGTGAAGTCATTACTATCCATAAGATCAATATGAACTCTTTTATTTCTTTTTGTTCTTTCTATTTCTCAAGATCATAGCAAGATAGCAAAGCCCTTGACTCAACACTAATCTTTATTATATATAGCTCATGGACTCGATTACATAGAGGGATCACAAAGCAAAACTCAAAACTAATTCATACCAAAACTTTATTCTACTAGATCAAGATATTACCAAAAGGATCGAACTAAGAAAAAGGTAAAGATAGGGGTGAGATGGTGATACGATACCGGGGCACCTCCCCCAAGCTTGGCAGTTGCCAAGGGGAGTGCCCATACCCATGTGATTATGTCTCCTTCTTCAGAGTTGGTGTTGTGATCTTCGTGGCGATGATGCCCCTGAGGATACGATTCTCCTCCTCGAGCTTATTGACTTGTTGCTTGAGGTCCATATTTTCCTTGCGGAGCTTGCCCGTGATGGCTAGAGCTCCTTTTACCCAAGGATGTTGCATAGCTTCTGGAGAACAAGTGACACTCTTTTTCATATTTTCATAAGAAAGAAATTTAACATTGGAAGGGATGACCAAGTTTGGAATAACTGAGCTCTGTAGTTCCCCCATTGTGAATCCGGCTTGGACACGAGAGGTAATTTCTTGATCCTCCTCCATGGCATCTATCCTTTTCAAGTCGGCCTCCATCTCATCCTCCGTTGATGGCCCAAAGTGATAAGCATCGTTGTTTGCTTCTGGACCTGGTGTCGGGTGAGACACCCGACTCTCCCCGACTGACTCTTGAGAAGATATCTCGCTCTAAATCTGTGACAGAAATAGCTCAAAACAAAAATAGAGGATAATTGCGTGATACAGTGGTCAAAACCTTCGGGAGATTATATAATGAATTTTTACCGACCAAAAGAAGTATCGTGCAAGAAAACAGAGTCCGGAGAGCACACGAAGTGCCCAATAGGAGTGGGCGTGCCCTCCACCCTTGTGGAGGCCTTGTGTCCTTCCCGGACTACTTCTTATTTTCCTATTTTATTAAATATTCCAAAATGGAGAAAAATTGCCATTAGAACTGTTTTGGAGTCGGTTTACTTACCGTACCACATACCTATTCCTTTTCAGAGTCTGAAACGTTCTGGAAAGTGTCCCTTATGTATTCCTTCGGGGTTACGGTTTCAATAATATTAGTTTCAACATTTATTGGGTTACCTGAGATATAATGTTTGATTCTTTGACCGTTCACCACCCTTTGACTTGTGCCTTCGAAGTTGTTGATTTTTATGGCACCGGAACGATAGACTTCCTTGATAATGTAAGGACCTTCCCATTTAGAGAGAAGTTTTCCTGCAAAAAATCTTAAACGAGAGTTGAATAGCAACACATAATCACCTCCAATAAACTCACGCTTTTGTATCCTTTTGTCATGCCATCCTTTATCTTTTTCTTTAAACAGCTTGGCATTTTCATAGGCTTGGGTTCTCCATTCATCAAGTGAGCTAATGTCAAGTAACCTCTTCTCACCGACAAGTTTGAAATCATAGTTGAGCTCTTTAATAGCCCAATATGCCTTAGGTTCAAGTTCGAGAGGTAAGTGACATGCTTTTCCATAAACCATTTTATATGGAGACATACCCATAGGATTTTTATATGCAGTTCTATAGGCCCATAATGCGCCATCAAGTTACTTGGACCAGTTCTTTCTAGATCTATTAACAGTCTTTTGCTCAATTAATTTGAGCTCTCTATTACTCAATTCTACTTGACCACTAGACTGTGGGTGATAAGGAGATGCAATTCTATGATTAACATCATACTTAGCAAGCATTTTATGAAAAGCACCATGAATAAAATGTGAACCACCATCAGTCATTAAGTATCTAGGGACTCCAAACCTCGGAAAAATAACTTCCTTAAGCATCTTAATAGAGGTGTTATGATCAGCACTACTAGTTGGAATAGCTTCTACCCACTTAGTAACGTAATCAACAGCAACTAAAATATGTGTATATCCATTAGAGGCAGGAAAAGGACCCATATAATCAAAGCCCCAAACATCAAATGGTTCAATAACAAGAGAATAATTCATAGGCATTTCTTGACACCTACTAATATTACCAATTCTTTGACATTCATCATAAAACAAGACAAACTTACGGGCATCTTTGAAGTGAGTAGGCCAATAAAAACTGGATTGCAATACCTTATGTGCAGTTCTATCTCCAGTGTGGTGGCCCCCATATGGTTCGGAGTGACACTTGCGTAGGATTTGTTCCTGTTCATGCTTAGGTAACGTCTAATAACACCATCTACTCCTTTATAAAGGTGTGGGTCATCCTCGAAGTAATGTCTTAAATCATAAAATAACTTTTTCTTTTGCTGGTATGTGAAACTAGGTGGTATAAATTTAGCAACAATGTAATTAGCATAATCAGCATACCATGGAGCAGTACGAGAAGCATTTATGACAGCTAATTATTCATCAGGAAAGCTATCATCTATAGGTAGTGGGTCATCAAGAACATTCTCTAACCTAGACAAGTTGTCTGCAATGGGGTTCTCAGCTCCCTTTCTATCAATAATATGCAAATCAAATTCTTGTAGCAAGAGAACCCATCTAATAAGTCTAGGTTTAGCATCTTTCTTTTTCATAAGATATTTAATAGCAGCATGATCAGTGTGAATAGTTACTTTAGAATCAACAATATAAGGTCTAAACTTATCACAAGCAAATAGAACTGCTAAGAATTCTTTTTTAGTGGTAGCATAATTTATCTGGGCAGTGTCAAGAGTTTTACTAGCATACTGAATAAAATTTAATTTCTTATCAACTCTTTGTCCTAGAACAGCCCCTACAGCATAATCGCTAGCATCGCACATAATTTCAAAGGGTAAATTCGAATCAGGTGGTTGAACAATAGGTGCCGAAATCAAAGCTTTCTTAAGTATTTCAAATGCTTCTACACAATCATCATCGAAGACAAAAGGAATGTCTTTTTGTAATAGATTAGTCAGAGGCCTAGAGATTTTAGAAAAGTCCTTAATGAACCTCCTATAAAAACCGGCATGACCAAGGAAACTTCTTGTACCTTTAATGTCCTTGGGACACAACATCTTTTCAATAGCATCAACTTTAGCTTTATCAACTTCAATACCTCTTTCGGAAATTTTATGCCCCAACACAATGCCTTCATTAACCATAAAGTGCCACTTCTCCTAATTCAAGACGAGACTAGTGTCTTCACATCTCTGCAAAACTCAATCAAGGTTGCTCAAGAAATCATCAAAAGAGGATCCATAAACAGAGAAATCATCCATGAATATCACAAATCTTTTCACAAAACTCAGAGAATATAGCCATCATGCATCTTTGAAAGGTAGAAGGTGCATTACATAAACCAAAAGGCATACGTCTATAAGCAAAAGTACCGAAAGGGCAAGTAAAAGTAGTCTTTGCTTGATCGTCCGCTGACATAGGTATTTGAGAGAAACCAGAATAACCATCTAGAAAGCATAAATGTGTGTGTTTGGATAGTCTTTCTAGCATTTGATCAATAAAAGGTAAAGGGTAATGATCTTTCTTAGTAGCTTTATTTAATTTGCGGAAATCAATTACCATCCTATAACCTGGAATAATTCTTTGCAGGATCAATTCATCTTTATCATTAGGCACTACAGTAATACCTCCCTTCTTAGGGACACAATGGACAGGACTTACCCACTCACTATCAACAATGGGATAAATTTTACCTGCCTCAAGGAGCTTTAGTATCTCCTTTCTTACCACTTCTTTCATCTTAGGATTTAACCGTCGTTGATGATCTCTAACTGGTTTGGAGTCTTCGTCCAATTTAATTTTGTGTTGGCATAGAGTGGGGCTAATGCCCTTAAGATCATCAAGAGTATATCCAATAGCATCACGGTGCTTCTTCAGAGTTTTCAATAATCTCTCCTCTTCTTGCTCTGAAAGGTTAGCACTAATAATAACATGATATATCTTCTTTTCATCAAGATAAGCATATTTAAGAGTATCAGGTAATGGTTTAAGCTCAAACACGGGATCACCCTTAGGTGGAGGAGGATCCCCTAGGATTTCAACAGGCAAGTTGTGTTTCAAAATAGGACCATGTTTAAGGAATACTTCATCTATTTCCCTTCTTTCATTCATAAACATATCATTTTCATGGTCTAGCAAATATTGTTCTAACAGATCAGTAGGAGGCACGGCAATAGAAGCAAGACCAATAATTTCATCCTTACTAGGCAATTCTTTATCATGGGGTTGTCTACGAAATTTAGCAAAATTAAACAAATGAGACATATCCCCTAAGCCAATTGTAACAACATCCTTTTTGCAATCAATCCTTGCATTAACAGTATTCAAGAAGGGTCTACCAAATATATTGGGACAAAAGCTATCTTGTGGGGAACCAAGAACAAGAAAATCAGCAGGATATTTAACTTTCCGACACAAGACTTCAACATCTCTAACAATCCCAATTGGTGAAATAGTGTCTCTATTGGCAAGCTTAATTGTAACATCAATATCTTCTAACTCACCGGGTGCAATGTCATGCATAATTTCATTATATAAGGAAATAGGTATTGCACTAGCACTGTCACCCATATCACATAAGCCATGATAACAATGATCTCCTATTTTGACAGAAATAAAAGGCATGCCTACAACAGGTCTATGTATCTTAGCATCGGGTTTAGCAATATTAGCAACTTCCTTACAGAAGTAAATAACATGCCCATCAATATTATCATCCAAGAGATCGTTAACCATAGCAATATTAGGTTCAACTTTAATTTGCTCAGGAGGTGTATATGTTCTAGTATTACTTTTACGAACCACAGTTGAAGCTTTAGCATGATACTTTATCCTAACAAGAAAAGGTGGTTTATCAACATAAGTAGTAGGAACAATAGGATCATTATAAGTGATAGTCTTTTCTTCAACTGTAATAGGTGAACTACTTTTACTTCAATGGGAGGATTATATTTAAACCACTTCTCCTTAGGGAGATCAACGTGAGTAGCAAAAGATTCACAGAAAGAAGCTACTATCTCAGAGTCAAGTCCATATTTAGCGCTAAATCCACGAAAAGCATCAGTATCCATAAAAGATTTAACACAATCAAACTTAGGTGTATACATGAATCCTTACCATCGTCGGAACCCCGGTCTTCAGAGTTGCGTTTAATTCTTTCCAATAAGTCCCACTTGAATTGAATAGTCTTCAGCATATAAGTGTTGGAAATATGCCCTAGAGGCAATAATAAAATGATTATTATTGTATTTCCTTGTTCATGATAATTGTCTATTATTCATGCTCTAATTGTATTGACCGGAAACCGCAATACATGTGTGAATACATAGACCACAACATGTCTCTAGTGAGCCTCTAGTTGACTAGCTCGTTGATCAACAGATGGTCATGGTTTCCTGACCATGGACATTGGATGTCATTGATAACGGGATCACATCATTAGGAGAATGATGTGATGGACAAGACCCAATCCTAAGCATAGCACAAGATCGTGTAGTTCGTTTGCTAAAAGCTTTTCTAATGTCAAGTATCATTTCCTTAGACCATGAGATTGTGCAACTCCCGGATACCGTAGGAATGCTTTGGGTGTGCCAAACGTCACAAGTAACTGGGTGGCAATAAAGGTGCACTACGGGAATCTCCGAAAGTGTCTGTTGGGTTGGCATGAATCGAGACTGGGATTTGTCACTCCGTGAGACAGAGAGGTATCTCTGGGCCCACTCGGTAATGCATCATCATAATGAACTCAGTGTGACTAAGTACTTAGTCACGGGATCATGCATTACGGAACGAGTGAAGTGACTTGCTGGTAACGAGATTGAACAAGGTATTGGGATACCGACGACCGAATCTCGGGCAAGTAACATACCGATTGACAAAGGGAATTGCATATGGGATTACTTGAATCCCTGACATCATGGTTCATCTGATGAGATCATCGTGGAACATGTGGGAGCCAACATGGGTATCCAGATCCTGCTGTTGGTTATTGACCGGAGAACATCTCGGTCATGTCTGCATGGTTCCCGAACCCGTAGGGTCTACACACTTAAGGTTCGGTGACACTAGAGTTGTTATGGGAAATAGTATGTGGTTACCGAAGGTTGTTCGGAGTCCCGGATGAGATCTCGGACATGACGAGGAGCTCTGGAATGGTCCGGAGGTGAAGATCGGTATATTGGACGAAGGGTATTGGAGTCCGGAAGGGGGTACCAGGTGATGACCAGCGTGTCCGAAAGGGGTTTCGGAGGCCCCGGCAAGCGTTGGGGGGCCTTATGGGCCAAGGGGAGAGGGCACATCAGCCCACTAAGGGGCTGAATGCCCCTCCCACCCCGTCTCACGTAACCAGGAGATGTGGAGGCGCCACCCCTTGGGCAGCCGCTCCTCCCGGCTTGGGGGGCAAGTTTCCTAGGGGGTGGGGGCGCCAAAACCCATCTAGGGTTTCCCCTATGGCCGCCGTCCCTCCCCTAGGGAACCCTAGGGTGCCTCCCCCTCCTCCCTTTCCCCTATATATAGTGAGGGAGATAGAGGGAAGCCGCACCCTTCCCCTGGTGCAGCCCTCTCCCTCCTCCAACACCTCCTCCTCCTCCGTAGTGCTTGGCGAAGCCCTGCCGGAGAACCACGAGCTCCATCACCACCATGCCGTCGTACTGTCAAAGTTCTCCCTCAACTTCTCCTCTCCCCTTGCTGGATCAAGAAGCAGGAGACGTCCCCGGGCTGTACGTGTGTTGAACGCGGAGGCACCGTTGTTCGGTGCTTAGATCGGATTCGGCCGCGATCTGAATCGCTACGAGTACGACTCCTTCATCCGCGTTCTTGTAACGCTTCCGCTTAGCAATCTTCAAAGGTATGAAGATGCTCATCCTCT
This sequence comes from Triticum dicoccoides, assembly GCF_002162155.2. Classification (NCBI taxonomy): domain Eukaryota; kingdom Viridiplantae; phylum Streptophyta; class Magnoliopsida; order Poales; family Poaceae; genus Triticum; species Triticum dicoccoides. The sequence continues at coordinate 402,205,663 of NC_041381.1, read as the reverse complement.
CCCTCTCTTGTTGCTAGAATCTCCATAGATTGATCTTGGTGTTGCATAGAAAATTTTGAATTTTTGCTATGTTCACCAACAATAAGAACCAGCACAAGAAGTATCGAGCATGGTGCGATCATTGAGAGAAAGCCGAGCATAAAAAATTTGAATAATCATTTCTCTTGAGAGCTCACGATTGGGGCATGAATATAACATTGACTTAAGCATCCCCCAAGCTTGAGAGATGCTTTCTCCTTCACGAGGCCAAAAATTATATATATAATTACGATCACGATGAACAATATGCATTGGATAGAACTTCTGGTGAAATTCCAATTTCAATCGTTTATAGTCCCAAGATCCCACATCATCACATAGCCTATACCATGTCAATGCATCTCCCTTCAAAGATAAAGGGAAGACCTTCCTCTTAACAACATCATCGGGCATACCTGCAAGCTTAAATAAGCCACAAACTTCATCCACATAGATAAGGTGTAAATCGGGATGCAATGTTCCATCTCCTTCAAAGGGATTAGCTAGCAGTTTCTCTATCATATACCCGAAGGAATCTCAAAGTAAAAAATTTCAGTAGGTTCAGTAGGTTGAGGAGCAACTATTTGCTCTACTAGTTAGGGTGAAGATGCCCCGAACAAGCCCCTCAAAGGATTAGTTTCCATAGTAACAAGTGACAGAAAATTTCAGCACACTATATAAATGTTTCCTTACCAAGTTCCACTCACCAAAGGCGCTTCACTCCCCGGCAACAGCACCAGAAAAGAGTCTTGATGACCCACAAGTATAGGGGATCTATCGTAGTCCTTTCGATAAGTAAGAGTGTTGAACCCAACGAGGAGCAGAAGGAAATGACAAGCGGTTTTTAGTAAGGTATTCTCTGCTAGCACTGAAATTGTAGGTAACAGATAGTTTTATGATAAGATAATTTGTAACGGGTAACAAGCAATGAAAGTAAATAAGGTGCATAAAGATGGACCAATCCTTTTTGTAGCAAAGGACAAGCCTGGAAAAATTCTTATAATTAGAAAAGCGCTCCCGAGGACACATGGGAATTATCGTCAAGCTAGTTTTCATCACGCTCATATGATTCGCGTTCGTTACTTTGATAATTTGATATGTGGGTGGACCGGTGCTTGGGTGCTGTCCTTTCTTGGACAAGCATCCAACTTATGATTAACCCAAATTTCAAGCATCCGCAACTACAAAAGAAGTATTAAGGTAAACCTAACCATAGCATGAAACCCAAATCAGCCCCTTACGAAGCAACGCATAAACTAGGGTTTAAGCTTCTGTCACTCTAGCAACCCACCATCTACTTATTACTTACCAATGCCTTCCTCTAGGCCCAAATAATGGTGAAGTGTCATGTAGTCAACGTTCACATAACACCACTAGAGGAGAGACAACATACATTTCATCAAAATATCGAACGAATACCAAATTCACATGACTACTAATAGCAAGACTTCACCCATGTCCTCAGGAACAAACATAACTACCCACAAAGCATATTCATGTTCATGATTAGAGGGGTATTAATATGCATTAAGGATCTGAACACATGATCTTCCACCAAATAAATCAATTAGCATCAACTTCAAGGAGTAATCAACACTACTAGCAGCCCAGGGTACCAATTTGTGGTTTTGATACAAGATTGGATACAAGAGATAAACTAGGGTTTGAGAGGAGATGGTGCTGGTGAAGATGTTGATGGAGATTGACCCCCTCCCGATGAGAGGATCGTTGGTGATAACGATGGTGATGATTTCCCCCTCCCGGAGGGAAGTTTCCCCGGTAGAACAGCTCCGCCGGAGCCCTAGATTGGTTCCGCCAAGGTTCCGCCTCATGGCGGCGGAGTTTCGTCCTGAAAGATTGCTTATGATTTTTTCCACGGTAAGAGACTTCATATAGCAGAAGATGGGCACCGAAGGGCCACCAAGGGGCCCACGAGGCACGGGGCGCGCCAGTACGGGTGGGCGCGCCCCCCACCCTCGTGGCTAGGGTGTGGGCCCCCTCTGGTACTTCTTTTGCTCAATAATTCTTATTAATTCAAAAAATGACTTCCGTGGAGTTTCAGGACTTTTGGAGCTGTGCAGAATAGGCTTCCAATATTTGCTCCTTTTCTAGCCCAGAATTCCAACTGCCAGCATTCTCCCTCTTCATGTAAAACCTTGTAAAATAAGAGAGAATAGCCATAAGTATTGTGACATAACATGTAATAACATACCATAATGCAATAAATGTCAATATAAAAGCATGATGCAAAATGGACGTATCACCTAGCTACGGTGAGGTTGTACACACGAGTTTACGAGTTCAGGCCCCTCTCAGAGGAGATAAAAGCCCTACGTCTTGGTGCCCTGAGGCGGTCGACTGGAATGTGGTTGTGTGTGTGTGTGTGTTACAGGGGGTGCGAACCCTTGTGCCAGAGGAGGGGGTGGCTTATATAGAGTGCGTTAGGATTCCAGCCGTCCCCCGTTACAGGGTTCAGTGTACATTAAGATAGGGTGTTACTGGTAACACTAGCTATAAAGAGCTATTAATAATCTTTAAGACTACGGAGTGAATGCCTGACCGTTGCCATCCTGAGTGACTCTAGGTCTTCTACACTCTAAGTGGTTTCTTGTATAGTCGAGTGACTTTGTCTTGGTCGAATGGAATTGGGGTATCCGAATGAGGTAATTGGTCGAGTGGATTGTACTCCAAGGTTACTTCAGTCGGTATCTCTTGTTACACTTTGAATGTCCTTGATTAGGGTAGTGACCTTAGGTAGGGCGTCTAGGTCAGGCCCATGACCCTACCCTAGGTTCATGGCTTCGTCATTAGCCCCCGAATGGATTGAAGTATGAATGAAAAGAGAGTTGAAGTTGGTCTGACCTGATTTTTATGCTTCACAAGCATTCTTCCTGAGTCTGGGAATCATGCTGAAACTTCAACTTTCTTTCAGTTGCCTTGATCGATTTAGATGTCGTTGAGTGAACTATACTGGCCGTCTTTGAGTGTTCATATGGTACAAAATCTTCAGCGCGATTGGTTACTCTTCAGTTCCCAGATCTCGTGAGATTCAAAACTTTGGGGAAGCGCGCGAGACGGGGCGTGCCACAGTAAACGGGGTGGATAGACAGGGGCGCCTCGATTCTCATGCCACCTTTTTCGCCACGTATCGGGCGCACGACTGTTGCGGGATTTGACAGGATTGCTCGGACCCACGAGTCAGCCAGTCGGAAGCAGGCCCATAAAAGGTGTCTAGGCTGATGCATTTGCACAGTGCACATTATTCCCCTTCTTCTTCCTTTGCTTCTCCACTGTGTCTTCCTCCACTCTTGACATTGCCGCCCCGTCCGTGCGCAGTTCGCGCGATGGTTAAGGACAAGACGGTGGCCCTGGAGCACGCAAAGAAAACGACGGCAACGGTGAAGGGCAAGAAGAATAAGCCGGGGGTCATCGTCGCGGTCCGGATTGCCTCTTGGTTGGGTATAGGGAGACTGGATTCGGTCCATGATTCGGAAAGAAGATCTGGAGGATCTGGCCATCGCGGGCTTGATTGCTGATAGATCTTGGAGGTTTCCAGGGAACGAGATCGAGCCGCAGCCGTAGGAGGGTGAGTGCGTCCTCCTCGCTACTCATGTCGACAGTGGTTTCACTCTACCTCCGCATCCTTTTTCTGGGGCTTCTTGAACTTTTTTGGTGCCCAACTTCACCATTTTTCTCCCAACACCATCACCTATCTTGCTGCGTACGTTTCTTTGTGTGAAAACTTCTTGGCCGACCGCATTGGGTCTATTCAAACACATCTTCACCTGTCGTTCTCAGTCTGTGAAGAAGGCGAATCCGACTGACGAGAGGACGCACATGATCCAAATGTGCGGTGGTTTAGGGATTCAGATGAGGGTTAGGAGTACTTTTTCCCATAAATATGACTCTTCTTGAGTCGGTTAGCGGGTGGCAGTCGACCTGGTTCTACTGCCAAGATATTCCGACCCTTGGTCAGTCGACCGGTCTTCCTCCCTTCACCATAGATTGAGTCCGCCAACATTCTTCGTTGTTCGTGACTTCAACAGAAAAGGGACAGGTGTCCATGCTAGTCGACCGGGTAGTTCAATTGGTCCATGACGGTGTGACTGGCATGGATTTGTTGGAGGTATTTCTCAGTCGACGCATCTAGCCCCTCCAAGCTCGCGATCATCCAATGTGGATGTACTCGGGCACCAATGACACCGCTCGGGTCCACCCAGAGGAGGTCGCCGATGAGACGGTGGCACAGTGGCTGCAGAGCATTACTGGAAACAAAGATAACCCGAAGGGGTCTAGAAGAGTTGCACCATTCGACACCGAAAATGAGCCGGACAAGGTATGATCCTTGTTACAGAGTGTCTTTTCATTCTGATTTGGAGTTGTCCTTGAATCTGCTTGATGCTTATTTGATTTCTTGCCTTGCAGATTTATACTAAGATGTACTCAATGCCAAACAGGGAACAAGTCCAGGAAGGAGCAGAGAGCGCAGATGAGAGTGCCGACTGGCAATCTCCCGATGACGACGATGAAGAGGAGCACAGTGATGAGTCAAACAATGGTGAAGAAGTCGACTCACCACCTCGCACAGAACACCGATCCAAACAGTCTCACGACCCTGTAGGTGGGCATAATAGGGCAGCTCCTCCAAGCACACAAGTGCAAAAGCGTACTCGGAGTTCGACTCTGGAACCGTCTCAGAAGGTCGCCAAGCAGCCCAAGGTCGCCCCCACGAATCCGTGGAAGACCCTGCCCAAGATCAAGATGTACACTCCCGTCGCTTCTGCGTGAGTGTTTTGTCTTTCTCTATGTTACTGTCAACTCATTCCTCTATTTGACCGAGTGGGTTCTGAATCTTTTAGTGCTGCAACTTCTGGGATCTCCATGGACATTGATAAGGCTCAAGGTGATGAGGAAACTAAAGACACGACCACTTCCAAAGCGGGTACAATTCTACAATCATGTGCTTGTTTTATCGGTTGAACTGTCGGTCGACTGAACTCTTATAGTTGAGTCTTGTGCAGCACCACAAGATGTCATTGAACTTCCAGACGACGATGAAGAAGTGCCCTAGAAGAACACGGGAAGAAAGGGCGGGACTTCGAGCAGGAGAGTGCCTGCCAGCAAGGAGCCTCAATCAACATCAGCGCCGAAAACAGTGATCCAGCAATCCGGAGATCCGATTCGGGCTCCTGTTTCTTTTGTTGATCCTGTGTCGACTGACCGTCCTTCGGCATCGATCGCTCAACTCCTTGCTTCGTCCGTGCAACTCCATGCCTCAGATCCTGTGACTGCTCCAAGTGTTCCACCAATGCCGCTCTTTGCTGCCCATCATACCCCAGAGGACCCGGTGGGTGCTGCCAAGGAAGCTATACTCCAAGCAGGCTTTATGATGGAGCAGATAAAGGTGGTGCACAAGGCTAGCAAGGCTGCCTACAATGCCAGCTCTGCTCTGCAAATCAATGTCAAGGTCAGTGATTTCCGACTGATCATTCAGTTTGATTTTTGCCCTGTTACGATATGGTACTTGTAAGCTGCTACTTTATTATCCGTAAGATGTCCACGGATGAGTGTTTTGGAACCTTTTATGTGCATCTATCATGAGTCTGCACTTTATATCCATTCACCCACTGGGTGCTTTAACTTTTGCTGAGTAGTTCTTCCACTTGAGTCGACTAGGTCGTGTCGAGTGTATGTTTTAATCAGTGGGGGCATGCAAAGTGCACCCACTGAGTGTAGTCCCCGAGACCACTGTCGAATGTCTGATTCGGTGGGGGTCTTTATCAAATGTCTTTTGTAGTTCTTCCACTTGGTCGAGACAGATTGTGTCGAGTGGGATCCAGACCGGTGGGGGCACACTGAGTGCACCCACTGGGTGTAGTCCCCGAGACCGCGGTCGACTGCGGGTAGTCAGCGGGGGTCTGAGAGAATTATTATTTTGAACTCATGCTGGACAGACCATGCCGAGTGGGAAATTGTACCAATGGGGCACTCCAAGTGCACCCACTGGGTGTAGTCCCTGAGACTACTGTTGAATGTTTGATTCGGCAATAGTCTTAGAACACTTTTTGCTGAGGTTTTGCTGCATTGACCTTTGTTTACATCGACTGAAGCGTCTTATTTGTTAACTGCAGAAATCTTGTGACATCGGGGTCTAGTTGGCTGAGTTGGAGAAGAAACAGATCAGTCTCAACCTCGATCTGGAGCTGGCCAAGAAGAATCTTAAGAAGGCCAAGGATGATGCAGCTGCTATGGGAGGTAATAACTCGTTGATTGTCCACCTTGTAATTTTTCCCTTTTAGCCTTTTGAACCGAGTGACTCCACTCGAATAGATGTGCATAGTGAAAACTGTCAACTCCAAGCTCGTCTGAAGAATGTTATTTCTTTAGTCAAAATGAAGCAGGCTCTGGAGTAGAAGGACCTTGACCTTGCCGCGGTGTAGAGAGAGGCGCGAGAGAAAACTGAACTTGCTAACAAGAAGCTGGCTTCAGTCAGCAAGTTGGAAGAGGAAAACTCTCAGTTGAAGACTGTTGTTAACGAAGCCAACAAAGAAGTCGCGCAGCTGAAGAAGGAAAAGGAGGCCCTGTCTAACAAGGTTGGAGATCTCACTCGAAAGAGGGGTGAACTGGAGGCTTATCTGGGAGGACTCACCAAGAAGATGTTCCTAATGCTTGAAGGTACTTTCTCTTTCTGACTGATTTGCAACTGTCGACTCATCATAAAACTGTCGACTCGCCATTTTTCCGGGTGTGCAAAATTCTGTCAAGACTTCGAGGCCGAGACTGGGCGGATCGAGATGGACCTAGACCCCATAAACTCTCCCGTCAAGGATGAAGTTTCAATGAATGTGCTGCGATTTGAGTCTCATCTTGCCAGTGCTATGGATTATCTGGCCTTGAGTGGAGTTCCAGAATGATCTCAAGTCTCTGATGACTCGACTCAAAGAAATCCCTGGTCAAGTGGAAGAAGTCGTCTGCTTGTTGTGGCGCTGATGTGGCTCTGTCCTTGGTCCGAGTCCATTGCAAGGAGGTCAAAGAAGATAAGTTGGTGGCTCTCAAGGTTGCCAACACCAAGAAGCTCCAATTCCAGTCTTTCATGGAGACCTTCATCGACGCTACCACTCGTATTACAGACGGGATCGACCTTGACAGCTTCGTCGAGCCAGCAAGCCCTCCTCCTGCCAAGTGAACAAACTTAATGCCCCGCCTTTATTTACCTCGGAATGTCGAGTGATTTTGTAACCGTTAAACTCTTTCAGGCATGATGCCTGAGTACTTCTGCTCGTGGTTCTGAACTTTGCTGGGTTTATCTAAAATTGGTTTTTCCTTGAATATGGTGGCTTTGTATTCACCACTTTTAGATCTTCTAACTCTGAGTGGAGCTTGATTTCTCACTCGGAATAGACATTGTACTTGTAACGCAGCTCTACCGACGTGCTCAATTGGCACCTCGTCATCCTTGCGGATCAGGATGGAGCAGATGTTGTACTTGTGAAACAGCTCCAACGACGTGCTCGATTGGCACCTCGTCGTCCTTGCGGATCAGGATGGAGCGGATGTTGTACTTGTGATGCAGCTCTGACGACGTGCTCGATTGGCACCTCGCCGTCCTTGCGGATCAGGATGGAGCGGACATTGTACTTGTGACGTAGCTCGGAGGATCTTTGTAACTTAGGCGAGTATGGGGTCGCAGCTAAGCCCCCGAGTGGGACGATTGATCTCCACTCAGAATAGTTTTTTAACTTAGGCGAGTACGGGGTCGCAGCTAAGCCCCCAAGTGGGAGGATTACTCTCCACTAGGAACAGTTTTTTAACTTAGGCGATTACGGGGTCGCAGCTAAGCCCCCGAGTGGGAGGATTGCTCTCCACTCGGAATAGATTTTTAACTTAGGTGAGTACGGGGCCGTAGCTAAGCCCCCCAGTGGGAGGATTGCTCTCCACTCGGAATAGTTTTTAAACTTAGGCGAGTATGGG
>NC_041381.1:402196296-402197103 GCF_002162155.2 Triticum dicoccoides | reverse complement strand
GGAGGATTGCTCTCCACTCAGAACAGTTTTTGAACTTAGGCGAGTATGGGGTCGCAGCTAAGCCCCTGAGTGGGAGGATTGCTCTCTGCTCGGAACAGTTTTTTAACTTAGGCGAGTACGGGGTCGCAGCTAAGCCCTCGAGTGGGAGGATTGCTCTCCACTCGGAATAGGTTTTTAACTTAGGCAAGTACGGGGTCGCAGCTAAGCCCCCGAGTGGGAGGATTGCTCTCCACTCGGAATAGTTTTTTAACTTTGGCGAGTACTGTTGGGGAACGTAGTAATTTCAAAAAAAAATCGTACGCACACGCAAGATCATGGTGATGCATAGCAACGAGAGGGGAGAGTGTGTCCACGTACCCTCGTAGACCGAAAGCGGAAGCATTAGAACAACGCGATTGATGTAGTCGTACGTCTTCACGGCCTGACCGATCAAGCACCGAAACTACGGCACCTCCGAGTTCTTGCACACGTTCAGCTCGATGACGTCCCTCGAACACCTATCTAGCCGAGTGTCGAGGGAGAGTTCCGTCAGCACGACGGCGTGGTGATGATCTTGATGTTCTACCGTCACAGGGCTTCGCCTAAGCACCGCTACAATATTATCGAGGAGGACTATGGTGGAGGGGGCACCGCACACGGCTAAGAGATCAAGAGATCAATTGTTGTGTCTAGAGGTGCCCCCCTGCCCCCGTATATAAAGGTTCAATGGGGAGGGGGCGGCCGGCCAGGAGGAGGGCGCGCCAAGGGGAGTCCTACTCCCACCGGGAGTAGGACTCCCTCCTTTCCTTGTCCAAGTAGGAGAGGGGG
>NC_041381.1:402102074-402196111 GCF_002162155.2 Triticum dicoccoides | reverse complement strand
CCCCCCCCCCTCCTTGTCCAATTCGGACTAGATGGGGAGGGGGTGCGTGGCCTGCCCTGGCCGCCCCTCCTCTTCTCCACTTTGGGCCCAGGTGGCCCATTAACCCCCGGGGGGTTCCGGTAACCCCCCGGTACTCCGGTATATATCCGATAACCCCCGATACCGTTCCGGTGTCCGAATATAGTCGTCCAATATACCAATCTTCATGTCTCGACCATTTCGAGACTCCTAGTTATGTCCGTGATCACATCCGGGACTCCGAAGTACCTTCGGTTCATCAAAATACATCAACTCATAATATAACCATCATCTAACTTTAAGCGTGCGGACCCTATGGGTTCGAGAACAATGTAGACATGACTGAAACACGTTTCCGGTCAATAACCAATAGCGGAACCCGGATGCTCATATTGGCTCCCACATATTCTATGAAGATCTTTATCGGTCAAACCGCATAACAACATACGTTGTTCCCTTTGTCATCGGTATGTTACTTGCCCGAGATTCGATCGTCGGTATCTCAATACCTAGTTCAATCTCGTTACCGGCAAGTCTCTTAACTCGTTATGTAATACATCATCTCGCAACTAACTCATTAGTCACATTGCTTGCAAGGCTTATAGTGATGTGTATTACCAAGAGGGCCCAGAGATACCTCTCCGACAATCGGAGTGACAAATCCTAATCTCGAAATACACCAACCCAACAAGTACCTTTGGAGACACCTATAGAGCACCTTTATAATCACCCAGTTACATTGTGACGTTTGGTAGCACACAAAGTGTTCCTCCGTTAAATGGGAGTTGCATAATCTCATAGTCACAGGAACATGTATAAGTCATGAAGAAAGTAGTAGCAATATACTAAACGGTCAAGTGCTAAGCTAACGGAATGGGTCAAGTCAATCACATTATTCTCTCAATGATGTGATCCTGTTAATCAAATGTCAACTCTTTTGTCCATGGCTAGGAAACATAACCATCTTTGATAAACGAGCTAGTCAAGTAAAAGCATACTAGTGACACTCAGTTTGTCTATGTATTCACACATGTATCATGTTTCCGGTTAATACAATTCTAGCATGAATAATAAACATTTATCATGATGTAAGGAAATAAATAATAACTTTATTATTGCCTCTAGGGCATATTTCCTTCAGTCTCCCACTTGCACTAGGGTCAATAATCTAGATTACACAGTAATGATTCTAACACCCATGGAGCCTTGGTGCTGATCATGTTTTGCTCGTGGAAGAGGCTTAGTCAACGGGTCTGCAACATTCAGATCCGTATGTATCTTGCAAATCTCTATGTCTCCCACCTAGACTTGGTCCCGGCTGGAATTGAAGCGTCTCTTGATGTGCTTGGTCTTCTTGTGATATCTAGATTCCTTTGCCAAGGCAATTGCACCAGTGTTGTCATAGAAGATTTTCATTGGACCCGATGCACTAGGTATGACACCTAGATTGGATATGAACTCCTTCATCCAGACTCCTTCATTTGCTACTTCCGAAGCAGCTATGTACTCCGCTTCACATGTAGATCCCGCCATGATGCTTTGTTTAGAACTGCACCAACTGACAGCTCCACCATTCAATATAAATACGTATCCGGTTTGCGATTTAGAATCGTCCAGATCAGTGTCAAAGCTTGCATCAACGTAAGCATTTACGACTAGCTCTTTGTCACCTCCATAAACGAGAAACATATCCTTAGTGCTTTTCAGGTATTTCAGGATATTCTTGACCGCTGTCCAGTGATCCACTCCTGGATTACTTTGGTACCTCCTTGCAAAACTTATTGCTAAGCATACATCAGGTCTGGTACACAACATTGCATACATGATAGAGCCTATGGCTGAAGCATAGGGAACATCTTTCATTTTCTCTCTACCTTCTGCTGTGGTCGGGCATTGAGTCTGACTCAACTTTACACCTTGTATTACAGTCAAGAACCCTTTCTTTGCTTGATCCATTTTGAACTTTTTCAAAACTTTATCAAGGTATGTACTCTATGAAAGTCCAATCAAGCGTCTTGATCTATCTCTATAGATCTTGATGCCCAATATGTAAGCAGCTTCACCGAGGTCTTTCATTGAAAAACTTTTATTCAAGTATCCTTTTATGCTATCCAGAAATTCTATATCATTTCCAATCAATAATATGTCGTCTACATATAATATTAGAAATGCTATAGAGCTCCCACTCACTTTCTTGTAAATACAGGCTTCTCCAAAAGTCTGTATAAAACCATATGATTTGATTACACTATCAAAGCGTTTATTCCAATTCCGAGAGGCTTGCACCAGTCCATAAATGGATCGCAGGAGCTTGCACACTTTGTTAGCATCCTTTGGATCGACAAAACCTTCTGGTTGCATCATATAAAACTCTTCTTCCAGAAATCCATTCAAGAATGCAGTTTTTACATCCATTTTCCAAATTTCATAATCATAAAATGCGGCAATTGCTAACATGATTCGGACAGACTTAAGCATCGCTACGGGTGAGAAAGTCTCATCGTAGTCAACCCCTTGAACTTGTCGAAAACCTTTCGCAACAAGTCGAGTTTTGTAGACAGTAACATTACCATTGGCGTCAGTCTTCTTCTTGAAGATCCATTTATTCTCAATGGCCTGCCGATCATCGGGCAGGTCAACCAAAGTCCACACTTTGTTCTCATACATGGATCCCATCTCATATTTCATGGCCTCAAGCCATTTTGCGGAATCTGGGCTCATCATTGTCGGTGTCAAAACCGGCTGATCTCGGGTAGGGGGTCCCAATCTATGCGTCTTAGGCTGATGGTAACAGGAAGCAAGGGACACAATGTTTACCCAGGTTCGGGCCCTCTCGATGAAGGTAAAACCCTACTTCCTGGTTGATTAATATTGAAGATATGAGTAGTACAAGAGTAGATCTACCACGAGATCATAGAGGCAAAACCCTAAGAGCTAGCCTATGATGGTATGATTGTAATTGTGATCGGCCTTCTAAGGACCATCCTCTCCGGTTTATATAGACATCAAAGAGGGCTAGGGTTTACATGGAGTCGGTTACAAGGAAGGAAATATAATATCCGGATCGCCAAGCTTGTCTTCCAGGCAAAGGAGAGTCCCATCCGGACACGGGCCGAAGTCTTGAGTCTTGTATCTTCACGCTTCAATAGTCCGGACGATGTATATAGTCCGGCTGTCCGGATACCCCCTAATCCAGGACTCCCTCAGTAGCCCCTGAACCAGGCTTCAATGACGATGAGTCCGGCGCGCAGTCTTGTCTTCGGCATTGCAAGGCGGGTTCCTTCTCTGAATACTCCAAGGTTATTATCGAACACGTAGGCCGTGTTCGGATCTGCAAAATGATCTTCACATACCACCGTAGAGAGAATGATACTTCAGCTGACAACTTTTAGACGACGTGATATGCCATTTACAGCCAGGTCATTATTCGAACCGTTTTTCCACAACCAGCCATAACGCGTATTGCGAGGCGGTTTCCTTGACACGTCTTGTCAAAGCAGAGATCATGTCCCCTTATCACGGGATTCTCATCAATACGGGTGTGGGTAATCCCCCCGTGCCATCAATCATGGTGCTTGGGAAGTAAGTGATTCTCAACAGGCTAGTGGGGAGGCGCTCCGCTTTCGTCGCCTCTATAAAGGGATAAGAGTTCCCCATTCTTACCCACGCCTTCTTCCTCCTCCGCCCACTCTTGCCTCCTCAAGCTCCAGCGCCCTAGTCCAAGTCTTCTCCGCACAGCTAAACATGTCCGAAGCAGGAGGCAAATGGCTGGCTTCCACCATGAAGGAGAAGAACATCGCAAGTCTTTGGGCGGCCAGATACTTGGCTGCAGACATAGCGCACCGGCTACCAGACGGCGGGCAGGTCATTCCAACTCCAGGACCCCACGAGAGGGTCGTGTTTCTTGCCCACTTCGTCCGTGTGGACTGGGGTTTCCACTCCACCCCTTCGTCCGCGGGCTCATGTTCTACTACAGGCTAGATTTCCATGATCTAGCCCCGAACTTCGTCCTCAACATCTTGGCATTCATCGTCGTATGCGAGGCATTCCTCTGCATCAAGCCTCACTTCGGCTTGTGGCTTCAAATCTTCTGCGTGAAGCCGAAGATCATGGGCGGCCAGCAAGCGGAGTGCGGAGGAGCCATGGTGGGCAAAATGCCTAACGTCACCTGGCTTGATGGCTCCTTTGCGGAAACCATGAAGGGGTGTCAATCGGGGTGGTTCTACATCACCGAGCCGCGCGACGCCAACTGGGTGGCGGCCCCCGAGTTCTGATCTGGAACCCCTATGCGGCTCACCTCCTGGGAATAGAAGGGCCTGTTATGGGGCGAATCTACAGAGTTGGCCGGACTCATAAACTGCATCAAGGGCATGAAGGATAAGAACATCAAGCTTGTCAAAGTGATCCAGGTCATGCTCATTCGCCGGATCCTGCCGTGCCAAAGGAGGGCATTCAATCTGTGGGAGTTCGTCCCGGCCGAACACCAGACACTTCGGAGGCTCTACGGCATGAAGCACAAAAACGCGTGGAAGGCGTTGTTCATGGCCTCTGAAGTACCTCCTCCCATATCTAAGGACTGTGGGCTCCATGCCACACGACATCCTATTCAGGTGAGTTCTCAGGCTGCCACCGGATTCGGTGTTTCCCAATACATTCATGGGGGAGCCTTAAGTAATTATGTATATTTGTGCAGGATTATGTGGAGACAGCGGAGCAGATTGACTGCCCGGCTCCGTTGCCGGAAGGCCCGGCTAATGATCTTCTAACGAAGATGCTGGTCCCGACGCCCTACAAGGGGCCGGAGAAGAAGGCCGATAAGAAGGCCCCGGGGAACCGAAAGGGTCTCCGACGTAAGGTTGTGCAAGCCTCGTCTGAAGACGACGAGGCGCAATCCTCCCCGGAAAGGTAAGAAGAAGAAGAAGAAGAGGAGGAGGCTGCCCCATCCAGAAAGGACGAGGTGCCTGAGAGGGCGGACCAGGGGACCGGGAGAGGCCCCCGTCGCAAGGCCATCATACCCTTGTCGTCTGATGACGATGAGGCAGATTTCTCCCGTGTAAGTGGGGGAAAACAAGAAGAAACTCCACCTCCCTGTACTGGGGGGGAGAAAAAGAGGAAGGCCGCCCCGGTGGGGGAGACTGGGACGTCCAAGAAGGGAAAGGTGTCCCTTCCGGACTACTCCACCACCGCCGCCGATAGCGAGGAAGGATGGCTGCCCACGAAGAAGCCTTTAGTGCGATTGTAAGTATCCGCACTCCATGGTAATTTTGCTTCATGGTTTTGTTATAATGCCGAACTTGTATGCAGTCCGGCCAGGGCCCAGCCCGAGGTATCGTCTTCGGATGGGTCCTTGAGTGAGTCAGCAATGAACTCACTCCCGACGGCCACTTCTCCTCGGCCTGCGGATGACACGGAAGTGTTGTCCCAAAGGCTCCCAAAGATGGGGGAGGTGGCCCTGGAGGCGCCTCAAGGCGGCATTCCAGACGTCGGACTCGCGGGGTTCAAGATCCCCGCCGATCGTGTTGATGAGAGCCATGGTAAGACGGGCTGTCAGCCGAACATTGTTCCGGAGCCTTCAGTGGTTCCGGACTCAGGCGGGCAGCCCCTCGTTAGGGAGGGAGGGCCGTCTGTATTGAGGACTTTTGTTGCACCCGAGGTACCAGATTGTCTGCTGGAAGCGCTTCGCAGTGCTTCCCTAGATGAAGAGCGTCGTGCTCTTATGAGTGCGGTGATTCAGAAGGTTTCGTCCGCCAAGAGCGGACTAACCGAAGCCTGCACCAGCCTCCTGATAGGCTTTGAGGTAAGTAAAAATGTGTGAAATTACCACCCGATAGGTAGTAGCCTTTGATACTCTGTTTGGTGTTCGGAAGGAAAAACCAAACGGAGGGTCAATTATAATCCGTAGGAGTCTAACAATAAGTTTGAATGTAAATAAACAGGCTGTGCTACTGGCCACTATTGTCCATACGGCCCAAATCGCCGGCCTAAAGCAGGACTGGGAGCGGGCACAGGGAGAGCTCAGCCTCACGAGGAGGCAGCTCGAGGAGAGCAAAGGTGAATGATTCCCCTCTCTAATATAGTAAAGTATAGATAAAATTGGTTATTCTAACGACGAGGCGTCGTGATTTGGTAATAGAGGCCACCACCGAAGTGGCGTCTCTTAAGAAAGCGATGTCCGAGGCCGAACACAAGGCGGCCTTGGAGTGCAAGGAGCGCGAAAAGCAAGAAGCCCGAGTGGGCGAAGTACAAGAAGAGCTCCAGGAGCTCGGCAAGAAGTTCGAGTCCGTGGAGCATGAGCTTAAAGCAAAAGAGGCCGAGCTTGGGAAGGCCCTTATAAATATAAAAGACACCAAGGCCGAAGCCGAGAGGGCACAGCAGGAAATCCAGGAGGCCAAAAAGATAGCGGTGGGTAAGAAATTCTTTATGCAAAGCAAATATGTGGAGGAGGCGTTTCTTTTACTTACACGAGTCCGGAGCTCTCCAGGGGCATTCACAGATCTGCCATGCAGCATACCAGACGCCGCAGAATTCTACCGTGCTCAGGAGGGGAGCTCAACGGAGAAGCTGTTCTGGTCCCAGTATGATGGGGCCGAACATCCAACGTCTCTGAGTGACCAACTGAAGCAGTTGGTCGAACTCCACAGGGCGGCCGAAGTGGCTATGAAGGATTTCATAGTCCGGATGTGGCCTAGTTAGCCCCTGCCCACCAGCTACTTCGGCCTGATCAAGCGGATGGTGAATGCCTGTCCGCGACTAGAAGTCATCAAGCGATCCGTTTGCATTGAGGGTGCCCGCCGGGCCCTTGCCCGTGCGAAGGTGCATTGGGGCAAGCTGGATGCAGAGAAGCTGGTGAAGGACGGGCCGCCAGAGGGCAAGCCGCATTGCGTTCCCGAGAAGTATTATGATGGCATTATGAAGGGTGCTCGCCTTGTGGCCGATGAATGTACCAAGGACATAATTTTTGAATGAATTCACTTCTGTCATGTTTGTAATTTAAAGACGAAGTTACTTGCGCTAAGTAGCACTTTTGTTATTCAAAATATTACCTTCTGTGCGGCTGTTTATCAAATTCTGAAAGTAGGCCAGTCGTCGGCTTCCGCCCCCATGTAACTAGTACCGGGGTGTTCGTGGATAACCCGGACACTCTTTATCCAAATGTTTGGTCCCTTAAGGAGGTGTATAGCGCAGCGAACAAGGCAATCGGACTATGCGGCTTTATAACATTCACTTAGCCATAGAAGTCTACAATTTTAAATTTCGGTGGAGCCCCTAGAATCCGGAAGACCGAATTGGAGCACTATACACGCCTAGATCGGACGAAGCCGAATTATCACCTAAAGCGGAAAAATCTTTAAGGATTTTAAGACCTCTCGAACAGCAACCAGCTCTCGCCACATCATGACGGTCAGTTTTCGGCTTTCTCTACTGAGGTGCTCGTCCAGCAGAACCAGGGCACAATTGCAGTAGTTCTCCCTGCGCTACCTTAGCTGATATAATAGAATGTAAGGCACCAAAACAAGGGGGCCGGGCTATCCCAACTGTAGACCCAAGACATGATTCGGAGCTGATGCATATAATGTTATAAGTTCGGGGTGCCGCACTGTTGAAAGTGTTCGGACTTGTCGTGCCGTATTATGGGGCGTCATAAGAAGCCCCTGGCAAACTCAACGTACCAAAGTGTACGGATGCAATACTAAAAGACATTTGTAAGAAAAAATGCTCAAATAAGAATAATAAGTTGATGTTGTATATGATCTCCCATTGATGAATAATACGTTTAGGCATATGTTTACGATGAATGCATTAAGCAAAGATAAATAGGATTATTTGACATATCCTATCCAGAGGCAGGCTACGTACATATAGATAAAGCAGGTATAACGATCGTAAATAGATTCCACCTGGGTATTTCCTTCCGTGCGCAAAGCCTGTTGCCTCCTTGGTTTTCTCTCCTATCTAAGTCCGACAATCCGGCTCTTCTGGAGAAGCTGCACTAAAGCAATGTCCTTAAAGGTAAAAGGAAAGGTTACGAGGCAATAGCGTACTGTTGACTGAGCCACTGCTATGCCTCCGCCTGTGCCCATGGTATTTTGAGTGTGTAATTGTGTACGCGTGGCACGAATGCTGCTTTGCTGGGATTTGAGTGGAGGCCGGAATGCTAATGCTCTTGGCGTGCCTGCTGATCCTGCTGCGGGTTGTTCCGCCCTCGCTTGACGGAGCTTGAGGTTGTCGTCGCCGGATTGGTAGTTTGCCAGAGGAGGCCACATTGTACTTCTGCCGCAAGGGCTGCAGTGTGCTCTTCTGTACGGAGAGAGCGGTCCATATTTCCGTTGACTGTTATGACCCCATGCGGGCCTGGCATCTTGAGCTTGAGGTATGCATAGTGTGGTACCGCATTGAATCTAGTGAATGCGGTCCGTCCGAGCAGTGTGTGGTAACCACTGCGGAAGGGGACGATATCGAAGATTAGCTCTTCGCTTCGGAAGTTATCCGGGGATCCGAAGACCACTTCCAATGTTATAGAGCCCGTACAACGGGCCTCTACTCCTGGAATTACAGCTTTAAAGGTGGTTTTCATGGGCTTAATCCTTGAAGGATCGATGCCCATTGTGTGCACTGTGTCCTAGTAAAGCAAGTTCAGGCTGCTGCCGCCGTCCATAAGGACTCGCGTGAGGTGGAATCTGTCGATGATTGGGTCTAAGACCAATGCGGCCGAGCCACCATGACGGATGCTAGTAGGATGATCCCTACGATCAAAGGTGATCGGACAAGCTGACCATGGGTTGAATTTGGGGACGACTGGCTCCATCGCGTAGACGTCCCGTAGTGCTCGCTTCCGTTCCCGCTTGGGGATGTGGGTGGCGTAGATCATATTGACCGTTTTCACCTGGGGGGGATTTCTTCTGTCCCCCCATGTTCGGACGCCGGGGCTCCTCGTCACCGTCGCTATGCAGCCCCTTGTCCTTGTTTTCGGCGTTTATCTTGCCGGCCTGTTTAAATACCCAGCAGTCTCTATTGGTGTGGTTGGCTGGCTTGTCCGGGGTGCCATGAATTTGGCACGAGCGCTCCAGTATACGGTCTAGACTGGACGGTCCCTGATTGTTTCTCTTGAATGGATTCTTCCGCTGATCGGATTTGGATCCGATGAATCCGGCATTGACAGCCGTGTCTCCGATGTTGTCGCCGTTGTTCCGTCGCTTGTGTCTGTTGCGCCGTAGCTTGCCGTTATTGTCACGAACATTTGACGTGCCAGAATGTGGCGTAGTGCTGCTGCGAGCCAACCAATTGTCCTCGCCCGTGCAAAAGCGGGTCATTAGTGTCATGAGAGCTGCCATAGACTTGGGTTTCTCATGACCGAGGTGTCGGGCGAGCCACTCGTCACGGATATTATGCTTGAAGGCCGCCAGGGCTTCGGCGTCCGGATAGTCGACTATTTGGTTCTTTTTAGTTAGGAACCGAGTCCAGAATTTCTTGGCTGATTCTCTGGGCTGTTGAGTAACGTGGATCAAGTCATCGGCATCCGGAGGTCGCACATATGTGCCTTGGAAGTTGTCAGGAAATGCGTCTTCCAGGTTTTCCCAACTGCCAATGGAATTTGCGGGCAGGCTGTTTAGCCAGTGCCGGGCGGGTTCTTTGAGCTTAAGGGGAAGATACTTGATGTCATGTAGATCATCTCCGTGGGCCATGTGAATGTGGAGAAGGAAATCTTTGATCCATACTGCGGGGTCTGTTGTGCCATCGTATGATTCGATGTTTACGGGTTTGAACCCTTCTGAGAATTCATGATCCATTACTTCATCGGTGAAGCAGAGGGGGTGTGCGGCGCCTCTGTGCCAGGCTATGTCGCGACGCAGTTCGGCTGCGTCTGACTGGTTATATTCGGCCCGGCCAGATTCGCTGTTAGTGTATCTGGTGTGATGGTCATCATCATGTGTTTCGGCGCGCCCCCGTGATCCATAGATCAATCTTGGTTGTCCTGCGGCGTTATCCAGTTTATCGCGCAGGTCCTGAGTATTGCCCCGGGCCGTAGTAAGCTGGCGCGGGGGTGCGGGCTGGTATTCAGGCTGATATGCCGTTTTATCCCGACCTCGAGGCGGTCGGTCAGCCGTGTGGCGCTCGAGTCCATATTCCTCGGCTGCCAGGACTTATGTCCATCTATCTGTGAGCAGGTCTTGATCAGCTTGAAGTTGCTGCTGCTTCTTCTTCAGGCTTCTTATAGTGGCAATAAGCCGGCGTTTGAAGCGCCCCTGCTCTGCGGGGTCCTCGGGCACGCCGAACTCATCGTCGTCGAGGCTAAACTCATCTTCGGAGGAAGGCATGTAGTTGTCCTCCTTCGGATACCCGTCCGTCGCCTGTTCATCTGGGTTGTCATGCCCATCTTCCTGCTCGGCCTGCTCGAAGGCGGGTTGTTCGGGGTTGTATTCATCGTCGGCACCATTCGAATTGTTTTCGTCTCCGGTGCCGGTATTGCCTTAGCGGGGCTTGGAGCGGTGCGGGCGACGCCCATGCTTTGCTTTCTTATTGGAGGGGTTATCCTCCGTTGCCTCATCGCCATTGGTTTCTTTCGGAGTGTCCACCATGTATATATTGTATGAAGAGGTGGCTGTCCACCGCCCTGTGAGCGGTGGCTCCTGTACGTCTCCGGCATCGTCCTCCATGCCGTTGATGTCTCCGAAGTCGAAGTCAAGCACGTCGGTTAAATTGTTGATCGTGGCAATGAAGTGGGTGGTGGGTGGGAAGCGAATTCCTTCGTCGCCTGCTTCCCACTCAAGCCGGACATAGTTCGGCCCAGAGTCTCCTGACAAAGAGAGAGACTTTAATGAGTTCAGCATGTCGCCAAAGGGCGAGTGCTGAAAGATGTCCACAGCGGTAAACTCCATTACCGGAGCCCAACCTGGCTTGGCTGGCTCGAGGGTGTGCGGGCCGGAACCAACAACCGGATACAAGTCCGGGGGCCCGGGGTTACAGGCCTCCACAGAGGTGAGACCTCTGTTCGGCTCCACCGCCAATGAGCGTGCAGCCTGCGGGGCGGGGTCTACCCCTCTGTCCTTGGGCAACGCAACCTATTCCGGATTTAGATCCGGGGCTATTGCAGGGATGATGTACCGAGCATTGTCCGACAGCATGTCTAGGCCGTGCCCATCGTGACTGTCCGGCGCTCCTGGCACAGGGCCGAATCCGTTGAAGATCAAGTCTCCGCGAATATCCGCCGTGTAGTTCAGGTTTCCGAACCTGGTCTGGTGGCCAGGGGCGTAGCTGTCGATCTGCTCCAGATGGCCAAGTGAATTGGCCCATAGTGTGAAGCCACCGAACACAAAGATCCGTCCGGGGAGAAAAGTCTCACCCTGGACCGTGTTGTTGACGATTGAAGACGCCATCAAGCCTTGCAGCGATGACACAGAGGAACTCTCAATGAAAGCACCAATGTCGGTGTCAAAACCGGCGGATCTCGGGTAGGGGGTCCCAATCTGCGCGTCTTAAGCTGATGGTAACAGGAAGCAAGGGACACAATGTTTACCCAGGTTCGGGCCCTCTCGATGGAGGTAAAACCCTACTTCCTGCTTGATTAATATTGAAGATATGAGTAGTACAAGAGTATATCTACCACGAGATCGTAGAGGCTAAACCCTAAGAGCTAGCCTATGATGGTATGATTGTAATTGTGATCGGCCTTCTAAGGACCATCCTCTCCGGTTTATATAGACAACAGAGAGGGCTACGGTTTACATGGAGTCGGTTACAAGGAAGGAAATATAATATCCGGATCGCCAAGCTTGTCTTCCACGCAAAGGAGAGTCCCATCCGGACACGGGCCGAAGTCTTGAGTCTTGTATCTTCACGCTTCAATAGTCCGGACGATGTATATAGTCCGGCTGTCCGCATACCCCCTAATCCAGGACTCTCTCAATCATCGCTTCCTCATAGTTCGTAGGTTCGCCATGGTCAAGAAACATGACCTCCAGAATAGGATTGCCGTACCACTCTGGTGCGGATCTTACTCTGGTTGACCTACGAGGTTTGGTAGTAACTTGATCTGAAGTTTCATGATCAATATCATTAGCTTCCTCACTAATTGGTGTAGTCGTCACAGGAACTGGTTTCTGTGATGAACTATTTTCCAATAAGGGAGCAGGTACAGTTACCTCATCAAGTTCTACTTTCCTCCCACTTACTTCTTTCGAGAGAAACTCCTTCTCTAGAAAGGATCCATTCTGAGCAACGAATGTCTTGCCTTCGGATCTGTGATAGAAGGTGTACCCAACAGTCTCCTTTGGGTATCCTATGAAGACACATTTTTTTCTCCGATTTGGGTTCGAGCTTATCAGATTGAAGCTTTTTCACATAAGCATCGCAGCCCCAAACTTTAAGAAACGACAACTTTGGTTTCTTCCCAAACCATAGTTCATAAGGTGTCATCTCAACGGATTTTGATGGTGCCCTATCTAACGTGAATGTGGCCGTCTCTAAAGCATAACCCCAAAATGATAGCGGTAAATCAGTAAGAGACATCATAGATCGCACCACATCTAATAACGTGCGATTACAACGTTTGGACACACCATTACGTTGTGGTGTTCCGGGTGGCGTGAGTTGTGAAACTATTCCGCATTGTTTCAAATGTAAACCAAACTCATAACTCAAATATTCTCCTCCACGATCAGATCGTAGGAACTTTATTTTATTGTTACGATGATTTTAAACTTCACTCTAAAATTCTTTGAACTTTTCAAATGTTTCAGACTTATGTTTCATTAAGTAGATATACCCATATCTGCTTAAATCATCTATGAAGGTGAGAAAATAATGATACCGGACGCGAGCTTCAATATTCATTGGACCACATACATCAGTATGTATGATTTCCAACAAATCAGTTGCTCGCTCCATAGTTCCGGAGAACAGCGTTTTAGTCATCTTGCCCATGAGGCATGGTTCGCAAGTACCAAGTGATTCATAATCAAGTGATTCCAATTCCATCAGTATGGAGTTTCTTCATGCGCTTTACACCAATATGACCTAAACGGCAGTGCCAAAAATAAGTTGCACTATCATTATCAACTTTGCATCTTTTGGTTTCAACATTATGAATATGTGTATCACTACTATCGAGATTCATCAAAAATAGACCACTCTTTAAGGGTGCATGACCATAAAAGATATTACTCATATAAATAGAACAACCATTATTCTCGGATTTAAATGAATAACCGTCTCGCATCAAACAAGATCCAGATATAATGTTCATGCTCAATGCTGGCACCAAATAACAATTATTTAGGTCTAAATCTAATCCCGAAGGTAGATGTACAGGTAGCGTGCCGACGGCGATCACATCAACTTTGGAACCATTTCCCACGTGCATCGTCACCTCGTCCTTAGCCAGTGTCCGCTTAATCCGTAGTTCCTGTTTTGAGTTGCAAATATTAGCAACAGAACCAGTATCAAATACCCAGGTGCTACTGCGAGCTCTGGTAAGGTACACATCAATAGCATGTATATCACATATACCTTTGTTCACCTTGCCATCCTTCTTATCCGCCAAATACTTGGGGCAGTTCCGCTTCCAGTGACCAGTCTGTTTGCAGTAGAAGCACTCAGTCTCAGGCTTAGGTCCAGACTTGGGTTTCTTCTCTTGAGCAACAACTTGTTTGCCGTTCTTTTTGAAGTTCCCCTTCTTCTTCCCTTTACCCTTTTTCTTGAAACTGGTGGTCTTGTTGACCATCAACACTTGATGCTCCTTTTTGATTTCTACCTCCGCAGCCTTTAGCATTGCGAAGAGCTCGGGAATAGTCTTGTTCATCCCTTGCATATTATAGTTCATCACAAAGCTCTTGTAGCTTGGTGGCAGTGATTGAAGAATTCTGTCAATGACACTATCATCAGGAAGATTAACTCCCAGTTGAATCAAGTGATTATTATACCCATACATTTTGAGTATATGTTCACTGACAGAACTATTCTCTTCCATCTTGCAGCTATAGTACTTATTGGAGACTTCATATCTCTCAATCCGGGCATTTGCTTGAAATATTAACTTCAACTCCTGGAACATCTCATATGCTCCATGACGTTCAAAATGTCGTTGAAGTCCCGGTTCTAAGCCGTAAAGCATGGCACACTGAACTATCGAGTAGTCATCAGCTTTGCTCTGCCAAACATTCACAACGTCTGCAGTTGCATCTGCAGCAGGCCTGGCACCCAGCGGTGCTTCCAGGACGTAATTCTTCTGTGCAGCAATGAGGATAATCCTCAAGTTACGGACCCAGTCCGTGTAATTGCTACCATCATCTTTCAACTTTGCTTTCTCTAGGAACGCATTAAAATTCAATGGAACAACAGCACAAGCCATCTATCTACAATCAACATAGACATGCAAAATACTATCAGGTACTAAGTTCATGATAAATTTGAGTTCAATTAATCATATTACTTAAGAACTCCCACTTAGATAGACATCCCTCTAATCATCTAAGTGATCACGTGATCCAAATCAACTAAACCATAACTTATCATCACGTGAAATGGAGTAGTTTTCAATGGTGAACATCATTATGTTGATCATATCTACTATATGATTCATGCTCGACCTTTCGGTCTCAGTGTTTCGAGGCCATATCTGCATATGCTAGCCTCATCAAGTTTAACATGAGTATTCTGCGTGTGTAAAACTGGCTTGCACCCATTGTAGATGGACGTAGAGCTTATCAAACTCGATCATCACGTGGTGTCTGGGCACGACGAACTTTGGCAACGGTGCATACTCAGGGAGAATACTTTTATCTTGAAATTTAGTGAGAGATCATCTTATAATGCTACCGTCAATCAAAGCAAGATAAGATGCATAAAGGATAAACATCACATGCAATCAATATAAGTGATATGATATGGCCATCATCATCTTGTGCTTGTGATCTCCATCTTTGAAGCACCGTCATGATCACCATCTTCACCGGCGTGACACCTTGATATCCATCGTAGCATCATTGTCGTTTCGCCACCTATTGCTTCTATGACTATCGCTACCGCTTAGTGATAGAGTAAAGCAATTACAGGGTGATTGCATTGCATACAATAAAGCGACAACCATATGGCTCCTGCCAGTTGCCGATAACTCGGTTACAAAACATGATCATCTCATACAATAAAGTATAGCATCACGTATTGACCATATCACATCACAACATGCCCTGCAAAAACAAGTTAGACATCCTCTACTTTGTTGTTGCAAGTTTTACGTGGCTGCTACGGGCTGAGCAAGAACCGTTCTTACCTATGAATCAAAACCACAACGATAGTTCGTCAAGATAGTGATGTTTTAACCTTCTCAAGGACCGGGCGTAACCACACTCGGTTCAACTAAAGTTGGAGAAACTGACACCCGCCAGCCACCTATGTGCAATGCACATCGGTAGAACCAGTCTCGCGTAAGCGTACGCGTAATGTCGGTCCGGGCCGCTTCATCCAACAATAAGGCCGAACCAAAGTATGACATGCTGGTAAGCAGTATGACTTGT
The DNA here is from genome assembly GCF_002162155.2 of Triticum dicoccoides. NCBI lineage: Eukaryota > Viridiplantae > Streptophyta > Magnoliopsida > Poales > Poaceae > Triticum > Triticum dicoccoides. Next base: position 402,180,581 of record NC_041381.1, on the reverse strand, counting down.
ATCACCCACAACTCACTTGTGTTCTACTCGTGGATATAACATCAACGCATAAAACCTAGGCTCGGATGCCATTGTTGGGGAACGTAGTAATTTCAAAAACTTTCCTACACACACGCAAGATCATGGTGATGCGTAGCAACGAGAGGGGAGAGTGTGTCCACGTACCCTCGTAGACCGAAAGTGGAAGCGTTAGAACAACGTGGTTGATGTAGTCGTACGTCTTCACGGCCTAACCGATCAAGCACCGAAACTACGGCACCTCCGAGTTCTTGCACACGTTCAGCTCGATGACGTCCCTCGAACTCCGATCTAGCCGAGTGTCGAGGGAGAGTTTCGTCAGCACGACGGCGTGGTGATGATCTTGATAGTCTACCATCACAGGGCTTCGCCTAAGCACCGCTACAATATTATCGAGGAGGACTATGGTGGAGGGGGCACCGCACACGGCTAAGAGATCAAGAGATCAATTGTTGTGTCTAGAGGTGCCCCCTGCCCCCGTATATAAAGGTTCAATGGGGAGGGGGCGGCCGGCCAGGAGGAGGGCGCGCCAAGGGGAGTCCTACTCCCACCGGGAGTAGGACTCCCTCCTTTCCTTGTCCAAGTAGGAGAGGGGCAAGGAAGGGAGAGAGGGGAGGAAGGAAAGGGGGGCGCCCCCCCTCCTTGTCCAATTCGGACAAGAGGGGGAGGGGGCACGTGGCCTGCCATGGCCGCCCCTCCTCTTCTCCACTTTGGGCCCAAGTGGCCCATTAACCCCCCGGGGGGTTCCAGTAACCCCCCGGTACTCCGGTATATATCCGATAACCCCCGAAACCATTCCGGTGTCCGAATATAGTCATCCAATATACCAATCTTCATGTCTCGACCATTTCGAGACTCCTCGTTATGTCTGTGATCACATCCGGGACTCTGAACTACCCTCGGTTCATCAAAATACATAAAATCATAATATAACCGTCATCTAACTTTAAGCGTGCGGACCCTACGGGTTCGAGAACAAGGTAGACATGACCGAAACACGTTTCCGGTCAATAACCAATAGCGGAACCTGGATGCTCATATTGGCTCCCACATATTCTACGAAGATCTTTATCGGTCAAACCGCATAACAACATACGTTGTTCCCTTTGTCATCGCTATGTTACTTGCCCGAGATTGGATCGTCGGTATCTCAATACCTAGTTCAATCTCGTTACCGGCAAGTCTCTTTACTCGTTATGTAATACATCATCTCACAACTAACTCATTATTCACATTGCTTGCAAGGCTTATAGTGATGTGTATTACCAAGAGGGCCCAGATATACCTCTCCGACAATCGGAGTGACAAATCCTAATCTCGAAATACGCCAACCCAACAAGTACCTTTGGAGACACCTGTAGAGCACCTTTATAATCACCCAATTACGTTGTGACGTTTGGTAGCACACAAAGTGTTCCTCCGGTAAACAGGAGTTGCATAATCTCATAGTCACAGGAACATGTATAAGTCATGAAGAAAGCAGTAGCAATATACTAAACGATCAAGTGCTAAGCTAATGGAATGGGTCAAGTCAATCACATTATTCTCTCAATGATGGGATCCCATTAATCGAATGACAACTCTTTTGTCCATGGCTAGGAAACATAACCATCTTTGATAAATGAGCTAGTCAAGTAGAGGCACACTAGTGACACTCAGTTTGTCTATGTATTCACACATGTATCATGTTTCCGGTTAATACAATTCTAGCATGAATAATAAACATTTATCATGATGCAAGGAAATAAATAATAACTTTATTATTTCCTCTAGGGCATATTTCCTTCAAGTACGGGGTCGCAGCTAAGCCCCCGAGTGGGAGGATTGCTCTCCACTCAGAATATTTTCTTAACTTAGGCGAGTACGGGGTCATAGCTAAGCCCCCGAGTGGGAGGATTGCTCTCCACTCGGAATAGTTTTAAACTTAGGCGAGTACGGAGTCACAGCTAAGCCCCTGAGTGGGAGGATTGCTCTCCACTCGGAATAGTTTTTTAACTTAGGCGAGTACGGGGTCACAGCTAAGCCCCCGAGTGGGAGGATTGCTCTCCACTCGGTATAGTTTTTTAACTTTGGGCGAGTACGGGGTCGCAGCTAAGCCCTCGAGTGGGAGGATTGCTCTCCAATCGGAGTGGTTTTTTAACTTAGGCGAATTAGGTTCACGACTAAGCCTCCGAGTGAGAGGGTTGCTTTTCACTCGGAGTGGTTTTGAAACTTAGGCGAATCAGGTTCGCAGCTAAGCCCCCGAGTGAGAGGGTTGCTCTTCACTCGGAGTGGTTTTGAAACTTAGGCGAATCAGGTTCGCGGCTAAGCCACCCAACTGGGGGATTTGAACACATGTGTTTATGGGAAAACAATCATTAATATACTGCAAAAATCTTGTCTTTGATAAGCAAACTGAAGGATTCTTATTACAACTCGTCGATCCGAGTGTTTTAGGTATAGAAACGGCGGAGTAGCTCCGCATTCCAGAGCGTGGCTCGTCTTCTTTCTTGGCTATGTTGTAGAGGTGATACGCCCCGTTGTGGAGCACCTTTGTGATGATGAAGGGATTGAGCTTGATATCATACCTTCTTAAGTTAGCAAAGGTTTCAGCGAGGTCAGTCAGTAGGTCGAAACCTTTGCATGACTTGACCATGATGTCATCCATGTATGCTTCCACATTTCGACTGATTTGAGTGAGCAGGCACTTCTGAATCATGCGCATGAATGTGGCACCGACATTCTTGAGGCCAAAGGGCATAGTGACATAACAATAACACCCGAATGGGGTGATGAAAGCTGTTTTTATTTCATCGGGTCCATATAGTCGGAGCTGGTCATACCCGGAATATGCATCGAAAAAGGACAAACGCTCGCACCCCGCGGTTGAATCAACTATCTGGTCGATGCGGGGCAGAGGGAAATGATCTTTTGGGTAGGCCCGATTGATATGTTTGAAATCGATACACATTCGAAGTGACTTATCTTTCTTGGGGACCATGACAACATTGGCGAGCCACTCGGAGTGGTATATCTTGCGGATGAACTCAGCTGCCAGAAGCCGAGCCACCTCCTTGCCAATGGCGTTCCTCTTCTCATCGGCGGACTGATAGAGATACTCTTTAATGGGTTTTGCTTTCGGGTCGACTCGCAGACGATGCTCAGCCAGTCCCCTGGGTACACCCGGCATGTCTAATGGTTTCCATGCGAAGATGTCCCAGTTCTCATGGAGGAACTGGATGAGCGCTTCTTCCTATTTGCTGTTGAGTGTTGTTGAGATATGAGTCGGAGCAGCATTGGGATCGGCCGGGTGAATGTGAACTGGCTTTGTTTCATCGGACGACTGAAATGCAGACTCTGAAGCAGGCTTCTTGGCACGCAACAACTCACTCGGATCTGCATTCTTCTGGTATTCTTCCATCTCTACTGCTGCCATTTGTTCATCGGTGATCTTTGAGCCCTTCTGGAGGCACTCTTCTTCTCTCTGCCGATTTCCAGTGACTGTGATCACACCTCTGGGGCCAGGCATCTTTAACTTGAGGTACACGTAACACAGCCGAGCCATGAATCGAGCATATGCAGGCCTGCCTAGAATAGCATGGTAGGCACTGTGAAAATCCACCACCTCAAATGTCAACTTTTCCTTGTGGTAATTCTTTGAATCATCGAAAACCACATCAAGAGTGATCTGACAGAGTGAATTGACTTTCTTTCCTGGGATGACTCCGTGGAATCGCATACTGCTCTCGCTGAGTTTGGACATCGGAATGCCCATCCCTCGGAGGGCCTCAGCATACAGAATATTCAAACCACTTCCATCGTACATCAAAACCTTGGCCAGTCGAGTGCCCTCTGGGTCGACCACCAATGCTTGCCGCCTAGGGGTAGCAACATGCGCTGGGTGGTCGGACTGATTGAATGTAATGGGTTTTTTGACCACTTCAAATATGTCATCGTTGCCGGAGCAACCATGTTTACTTCTCTGTTGATAACCTTCACTCGACTTTTGCTCTCGATGTCAGCAAAAATCACTAAGGTGGCATTGATGTTGGGGTGACCATCATCTTCCTCTTTGTCCTCTTCCTTATCAGATTCTTTTTCTTTTTCACTGGGCTGACCCTCTCGGAAACTCTGAATCAGGAGTCGGCACTGTCGAGTGGTATGCTTGGGAAGAATCAAGTTGCCCTCTTCATCTTTTTTGGTGTGTATATGACACGGTAAATCAAGAACATCATTTCCCGCTTGATCTTTCACTTTTTTGGGGGTCCAAGGCCCTTTAGGCTTCCCCTTGAACTTCCCTTGATTCAAAACTGTTGCCTCAGCAGGACCTGCGGGTTTAACTTTGCGTTTTTACTTCTGACTGGAGTTTCCTCCTCCGGTGTCCTGGGCAACTGACTTGTTCTTGCCGCTTGAGTCGGTCCTCCTCTCCGCCGTTAGCATACCGAGTGGTTATCTCCATCACCCGAGTCAGAGACATGTCCCCGGTCCGACCGAACTTCAAATTGAGCTCTCTATAACGGACGCCTTCTTTAAAGGCGCAAACTGCTTGATGCTCTGATACATTCTCCACTGTATGATGAAGGGTAGTCCATCTCTGGATATAGTCTCTCAAAGTCTCATTCTACTTCTAAACACAATGCAGCAATTCGGCCAACCCAGCAGGTCGCTTACAGGTGCCCTCGAATGTTTTGGTAAACACTCGGGCTAACTCTTCCCAACTGAAAATGCTCCCAGGGGCCAACCGATTCAACCAAGCTCTGGCAGAACCCTCAAGCATCAAAGTGAGGTGTTTCATGGCCACCTCATCGTTGCCACCGCCAATGTGTATGGCCACTTGGTAATCCTCTAACCAAGTGTCGGGCTTCGACTCCCCGGTGAACTTAATTACACTCGTCGCCAACCTAAAGCTGTGAGGGATCTCAGTGACTCGATGGCTCTTCTGAAACACTCAGGGTCGGAAACATGCACTCTGCTTCCATTGGGTCGGTCTCTATCCAGTCCTTCTTTGTATGCTCTATTCCTGTCGGCCAAACCATGCACGAGGAGTGATCTTGCATCGAACCCAGGCTCTCTTGGGTCGACTGGAACTCTGCAGTCATTACCATACAGGTGCCTGTCGTCATACCACTGGGGCACGTATGACCCGCCCCTCGGAGGGGGTGAAGGCGCTTGACGGTGGTTGTCACGGGCATATTCACGATCAAACTCTCTATGGGCTCTTCCTAGGTGCTGATCTCGACGGTGATCACGATCTTCACGTTGCAAAGGCGACCCAGGACTATGTACTGACTGAACTGTGTCTGCCCTCACTGACCTGCTGTGGATTCTGTTGCGTGACTAAGAAATGGCTGAGTTTTGCTCTCCTGCTGCCCGGGGCAGCGCTCGGATCTGCATCAAGCCTATTCCAACCTATGAACAGGACGGCTAAATAGATTTTGCTATACGCACAGCAGCTGTAAGATTCTGGATCGGAGTGCGGTATACCTGGGGTTCAGGTGGAAACAATTGTCGTTATCGTCGACTTGAATCGGGGATCAGTTGACTGGCGCATTTGTCAAGAGAATGCTGGAGGTTCTCCAGATGCGCGCGCTCAGCCAATGTGGCCCGGCGCGCAGCCTCCAAGGCCCAAGACTCAGAAGTCTCCCCCATGATATGGGTCTGGAGCGCCTCCATGTTGCGGCGGTGCAACTCTTTCCTCTGTTGCGAATTGAGAGGTTAGGGCTCGTACTCATCAAGACCATACGATGGGCCATCACCGCGCCATTGTCCCTGTTGCGGCGAAACCTGGGTGGGCTGCGACAAGAGTCGACCATGAGAACTTCCGCCGCGGGGTCACTGCTCCCGCGCTCGAAAAGATTGTCCGCGGAGCCAGTCGAATGGTCCATCGAGAAATTCTTCGGGCTTGATCGCTCCGACTTGAGGGATGGCCGACTGGCGGGCCACCGCATGCTTTACTCATCGCTGGAGCCGCGACCAACCGGATCGCTTGCGGCAGCGTCCAGCAGAGTGAGTGGATGATGTGGGAGATGATCGATACTGGGTCGACGACTGCCGCAAAAGGACACCGCAGGCACTCACGTGGAAATGCGCTGCCCGACGGATCAGAAGAGCCTTGACATCGAGGGGGGCTTCTTGAAGCTAGGTGAGTCGTCGGCGACGAAAATGAGCGCGCCAAAACCGATCTCGCGGCCCACAGCCAAACCACCGCTAGAAACCATGTTGATGAAGATCAGAAAAACTACAACCTCACCGGACGTTGCTAAGACGCTTTGCCCCATGGTGGGTGCCAACTGTCGTGGTACTCAGTGTGACAGTAAGAGTAGGGGGTACGTATGAGGAGGCAAGGCCCTAGCTACGGCGAGGTTGTACAAACGAGTTTACGAGTTCAGGCCCCTCTCGAAGAAGGTAAAAGCCCTACGTCTCGGTGCCCTGAGGCGGTCGACTGGAATTTGAGTGTGTTTGTTACAAGGGGTGCAAAACCTTGTGCCAGTGGAAGGGGTGGCTTATATAGAGTGCGCCAGGACCCCATCCATCCCCCGCTACAGGGTTCAATGTACATTAAGACAGGGCGTTACAGGTAACGCCAGCTATAAAGAGCTATCAATGATCTTTAAGACTACGGAGTGAACGCCTGACCGTTGCCATCCTGAGTGGCTCTAGGTCTTCTGCACTCCGAGTGGTTTCTTGCATGGTCGAGTGACTTCATCTTGGTCGAATGGAATTGGGATATCCGAGTGAGATAAGTGGTCGAGTGGATTGCACTCCAAGGTTACTTTGGTCGGCATATTTGGTTGTACTTTGAATGCTCTTGGGTAGGGCGTCTAGGTCAGGCCTAGGACCCTACCCTAGGTCCATGGCATCGTCACCTCCACCGACCTCAACTCCAACTCTATATATTCACGTTCAGGGAGAAAAAAATCAGAGAGAAGGATTCATTGCGTTTTACGATATGGAGCCGCCGCCAAGCCCTATTCTTCCTCAGGAGCGCTGATCTAGAGCCCGTTCGGGGCTTCGGAGAGGGGAATACGTCGCCATCATCATCATCAACCATCCTCCATCACCAATTTCATGATGTTCACCGCTGTGCATGAGTAATCCCATCGTAGGCCTGTTAGACGGTGATGGGTTGGATGAGATTTACCATGTAATCGAGTTAGTTTTTTAGGGTTTGATCCCTAGTATCCATTATGTTCTAAGATTGATGTTGCTATGACTTTGCCATGCTTAATGATTGTCATTAGGGCCCGAGTGCCATAATTTCAGATCTGAACCTATTATGTTTTCATTAATTTATGTGAGTTCTTGATCCTATCTTGCAAGTCAATAGTCACCTACTACGTGTTATGATCCGGCAAATCATGGAGTGACAATAGTCGAGACACTTCCCGGTGATGATCGTAGTTTGAGGAGTTCATGTATTCACTAAGTGCTAATGCTTTGGTCCGGTACTCTATTAAAAGGAGGCCTTAATATCCCTTAGTTTCTAATAGGACCCCGCTGCCACGGGAGGGTAGGACAAAATATGTCATGCAAGTTATTTTCCATAAGCACTTATGACTATATTCGAAATACATGCCTACATTACATTGATGAACTGGAGCTAGTTCTGCGTCACCCTATGTTATAACTATTGCATGATGAATTGCATTCGACATAATTATCCATCATTGATCCATTGCCTACGAGCTCGTTTCATATTGATCTTTGCTACGTTACTTTTCCATCGTCACCGTAATGATTGCTACAAAACTGCTACTGTTCCTTTTACCACCGTTACCGTTACTCCCATACTACTTTGCTACTGAATACTTTGTTGTAGATATTAAGTCTTTCAGGTGTGGTTGAATTGACAACTCACCCTACTTGAATCAGGATCTTTGCCATCAGCTAGTTGATGGCAAAGAAGGTCTTTGCCATCAGTATACAAAAAGCTGACGGTAAAGAAAGAGCTGACGGCAAAGAGCACGTTTGCCATCAGCCAGATCTTTGATGTCAGTTAGCTGACGGCATAGAAGCTTTGTCGTCAGCTAGCGGACGGCAAAGAGGTAGGGTGGCCCACTAGTGAGAACCACCTAACGGCCACTTTCTTTGCCGTCAGCTAGCAGACAGCAAAGAAAGTGCTTAAACTGACGTCCGTTAGGTAGGCTCTTTGCTGCCCTAACTAAAAATCAACCACGCCCGCCCGACCACTCTCTCTCTGTCCCCTTTCTCCTTCCTGAGCCCGAGCCACCGCCGCCCCACGCCACCCCCGTTGTCGGCCGCCCTGCGCCACCCACATCGTTGCGCCGCCCCGGGCGACCTCCTCTCCGCCCCGCGCCAACCCCGTCACCGCACCACCCCCGCCGCCTCGGCGACCCCCTTCTCCGCCCCGCGCCACCCCAACCTCGACCTCTACCGCTCCTTGCCCTCAAGTAAGTGTGTCCGGTCTTCATGGTGCCCCAATTGCACTTTTGATGCATTGATTTGGTCACTGTCTCCGCCTAGGGTTCACAATCTGTTATGATCTTTGTGCTATGTTCATATGTACATTTCTAGTTAGTTTTGATTTGCCTGTGGTACTATCTGTCCATGATGCAAACTAAATTCAGAAAAATGTTTTTGTTTTTGGTTTAGATTGATGATACGTCTCCAACGTATCTATAATTTTTTATTGCTCCATGCTACTTTATCTACTGTTTTAGGCAATATTGGGCTTTATTATCCACTTTTATATTATTTTTGGAACTAACCTATTAACCAGAGGCCCAGCCCAGATTTGCTGTTTTATGCCTATTTCAGTGTTTCGAGAAAAAGGAATATCACACGAAGTCAAAAAGGAACGAAATCAACTTGAGAAGTTATTTTTGGAAGGAAACCAACCTGATGGACTTGGAGTGCACGTCAGGGGAGTCCTGGGCTGCCCACGAGGGTGGGGGCGCCCCCCCCCCCCTGGGTGCGCCCCCTGCCTCGTGAGCACCCCGGAGGTCCACCGACGTACCCCTTGCACCCATATATACCTACGTACCCTAAAACTTCCAGAACAGAAGATAGATCGGGAGTTCCGCCACCGCAAGCCTCTATAGCCACCAAAAACGTCTCGGGAGCCCTTCCCGGCACCCTGCCGGAGGGGGATCCCATCACCGGAGGCCATCTTCATCATCCCGATGATATCCATGACGAGGAGGGAGTAGTTCACCCTCGGGGCTGAGGGTATGTACCAGTAGCTATGTGTTTGATCTCTCTCTCTCTCGTGTTCTCTCTCGTGTTCCCTCTATGGCATGATCTTGATGTATCCCGAGCTTTGCTATTGTAGTTGGATCTTATGATGTTTCTCCCCCTCTACTCTCTTGTGATGAATTGAGTTTCCCCTTTGAAGTTATCTTATCGGATTGAGTCTTTTATGAGAACACTTGATGTATGTCTTGCGATCCACTTGATGTATGTTTTGGTGATCAACTTGCGGGTTTCGTGACATTGGGAACCTATGCATAGGGGTTGGCACACGTTCTTGACTCTCCGGTAGTAGCTTTGGGGCACTCTTTGAAGTACTTTTATGTTGGTTGGATGAATCTGAGATTGTGGGATGCATATCATATAATCATGCCCACGGATACTTGAGGTGACAATGGAGTATCTAGGTGACATTAGGGTTTTGGTTGATTTGTGTCTTAAGGTGTTATTCTAGTATGAACTCTATGATGGATTGAGCGGAAAGAATAGCTTTATGTTATTTTACTACGAACTCTTGAATAGGTAGATCCGAAAGAATAACTTTGAGGTGGTTTCGTACCCTACCATAATCTCTACGTTTGTTCTCCGCTATTAGTGGATTTGGAGTGACTCTTTGTTGCATGTTGAGGGCTTGTTATATGATCTATCTATGTTATTATTGTTGAGAGAACTTGCACTAGTGAAAGTATGAACCCTAGGCCTTGTTTCCTATCATTGCAATACCGTTTACGCTCACTTTTACCACTTGTTACCTTGCTGTTTTTATTATTTCAGATTACAAATACCTTTATCTACTATCTATTTTGCACTTGTATCTTCATCTCTTCGCCGAACTAGTGCACCTATACATTTTACCATTGTATTGGGTGTGTTGGGGACACAAGAGACTCTTTGTTATTTGGTTGCAGGGTTGTTTGAGAGAGACCATCTTCATCCTATGCCTCCTACGGACTGATAAACCTTAGGTCATCCACTTGAGGGAAATTTGCTACTGTCCTACAAACCTGTGCACTTGCAGGCCCAACAATGTCTACAAGAAGAAGGTTGTGTAGTAGACATCAAGCTCTTTTCTGGCGCCGTTGCCGAGGAGGTGAATGCTTGAAGGTATATCTTTAGATCTTGCAATCCAATCTTTTTGTTTCTTGTTTTATCACTAGTTAAGAAAATTAAAAAATGGAATTAAGTTTGTCTAATACGCTTCACCTTTTTAATATCTTTTGTGAGTATGATGGAAAGGATAATTGTGCTCAAGTGCTAGAAGAAGAGATCTCTAAATTGTTTGGCACTAAATCTTTGAATGATGAGCATGATTGCAATGTTTTTAGTATGAATTCTTTGAATATCCATGATGCTAATGATGATTGAACTAGTTAAGATGAAAATGTCTCCTATGAACATGTCAATTTTTGTGGAGTGCATTGGGCTTGCAAGGACACACCAAATAGGGAAGATAGATATTGCAAGAGGCATAAGTACTTAGAAACTAAATGGTTGCAAGAAAGGCTAGATGCATGTGCTGAAAATTTATTTTTTCTTAGCCATACTTGTGAACTTTGCAATGAACGTGGTCATTTTAGTACCCAATGCAAATTGTTTCATGATCGTGTCATATCCAAAAATTGTGATAACTTGATTTCCCTTGCACATCATAATGAGCTTAGTTTTCTCTTGGGTTATGAAGAAAAAATGTATAACTAAGATTATTCCAGAATTTGCCCTTGATAGAATTCTTCATTTTGATCTAGAAGAAATTTATATGTATTGTGCGGTGAATTGCATTGAAAATCCTTATATTGCCAATTACATAAAGAAAAGAAAACAAATAGAGGATGAAGAGAATACTAATGAAAGGGAAGAGGCTTCCCAATCTCCTCCTATTATTTCTTAGGATGAATCAGGTAACGAGGAGGAGCTTTCTATTCAACCAATCTCATCAATAAGGAGCTCAAAGAGGAAGGTTGAACCTACACATAATGTGAAGAAGAAAAAGAAAAGAAGGAGCAACAAAGGTAAAAAGGTATCCCTCCCAAATGATGTTGCTCCTACTACTCATTGTGATGATGATAATTGCTATACTATTGGTGCTATCAATATTTTTAATGGTGAGAGTGATTATGCTTATGATATGAAAGGGCCCAAGCTTGGGGAAGCTATGTTTGATGAGTATGAAATATTTGAGAATATATTTGCTGAAATTAATGTTTGTCCCAAGCTTGGGGATGCTACGTTTAATGAAGATGATATTTTTAGCATCCCAAGTTTTGATATGCAAAGTTGTTATGATGATAGCATGCCTCCTACCTATGATGATTATATTGATGAAAGTGGGTTCGGAAGAGTGTCAACTTTATTTAGTGATTCCACTATCTTGGGAGAGGTTTCAATCGATTATGATGAGAACAATGTTGCTACTTATGATGATTATTGTGATGAAACTTATGGTATAAAAAGTAGTGATGATTATATTTATAAAACTTGTCATGATTATGATTACCCTTTTTCTGAACATTACTCTTTTAATGTGGAAACAATTTTTAGTGTTCAAGTCTCTTATGATACTCCTACTATTCCGAATGAGAAGAATTTTGTTTATGTGGAGAGTAGTAAATTTTCTATGCTAGTAGATCATGAAAAGAATGCTTTAGGTGCTGGTTATATTGTTGAATTCATTCATGATTCTACTGAAAATTATTATGAGGGAGGAACATACGCTCGTAGGAGTTGCAATAATGTCAAGTTTCCTCTCTATGTGCTTAAATTCTTGAAGCTATGCTTGTGTTACCTTCCTATGCTAGTTGCTTATTGTTCCCATAAGTTGTTTGCTCACAAAATCTCTATGCATAGGAAGTGGGTTATACTTAAATGTGCTAGTCATATTCTTCATGATGCTCCCGTTATGTTTCAATTCTTATCTTTTATGTGAGCATCATTGCCATCATCATGCCTAGCTAGAAAGGCATTAAAGAAAAGCATTTGTTGGGAGACAACCCAATATTTATCCTTACTGTTATTGTGTGTCCACATGATTATGCTACTGTAGTAATCATGTTTTATAGCTTTTGTTTCAATAAAGTGCCAAGTAGAACCTTTGGGAAGACTTGGGTGAAGTTTATGTGATCTTGCTGTGAAAAACAGAAACTTTAGCGCTCACGAGATTACTTGCCATTTTTTACTGGAGAGTGCTTTTAGGTTGATTTTTTTGCAGATGATTAATAGACAAATTACTCAGGTCCAGCAATTTATTTCATAATTTTGGGGTTCCAGAAGTATACGTTTTATACAGATTACTACAAACTGTTCTGTTTTTGACAGATTCTGTTTTCTATGTGTTGTTTGCTTATTTTGATGCATCTATGGCTAGTATTAAGTGGTATGAACCATAGAGATGTTAGAATACAGTAGATATTACACCAATATGAATTTAGAATGAGTTCATTACAGTACCTAAGTGGTGGTTTAATTTTCTTATACTAACGGAGCTTACGAGTTTTGTTTTGAGTTTTGTGTGGTTGAAGTTTTCAAGTTTTGGGTAAAGATTCGATGGACTATGGAATAAGGAGTGGAAAGAGCCTAAGCTTGGGGATGCCAAAGGCACACCAAGGTAAAATTCAAGGACAACCAAGCAACTAAGCTTGGGGATGCCCCGGAAGGCATCCCCTCTTTCGTCTTCGTTCATCGGTAACTTTACTTGGAGCTATATTTTTATTCACCACATGATATGTGTTTTGCTTGGAGTGTCATTTTATTTTGTTAGTTTTTGCTTGCTGTTAGTTAGAATAATGTTTTTAATCTTTAGTTTCAATAAAAAAAGTCAAGGATAGCCTTTGCCATGCTTATTTTGCTAGTTTGCATGTTGCTGTTTGAAAACAGAAAGTTTACCGCTGTTGCAAAAAATCCCTAGAAAAGTCAGAGCATGGTATAACGTTGAATCTTTTTGCATATTAAGCTCTGATAAATTTATTACAGTGGGAATTTTAGTTCATAATTTTTGGTGTCAGGTAAGTATTGATACTCTTGCATTCTTTATAGACTGTACTGTTTTGGCAGATTGCTGTTATGTTTGCATTGTTTGCGTATGTTTGCTTGTTTAATGATTCTATTTGAGGATAGGAGTATTAAATATACAGAGGCATTTAGTATGCAATGTTGAATAATTTAAGTGATTTTTTACAGTAGAAAATGATAAGGTTTTGCATTGGTTTATACTAACCTATCTCACGAGTTCTTGTTGAGTTTGTTGTGAATGAAGCTTTTGATAAAAAGAGAAACCATGATATGAGAGGAATTAAGGAGACACAAAAGTTCAAGCTTGGGGATGACCAAGGCACCCCAAGATAATATTTCAAGAAGTCTCAAGCATCTAATCTTGGGGATGCCCCGGTAGGCATCCCACCTTTCTTCTTCAACAACTATCGGTTAGTATCGGTTGAGCCTAAGTTTTTGCTTCTTCACATGAGTTGTGCTATCCTTGCATTGTAGTTTTCTTTAGCTTTGCTTGCTGTTTGAATAAGTATCAAGATCTAAAATTCTTTAATGAGAGAGAGCCATACACAAATTGGAATTTGCTAGAATACTCTATGTGCTTCACTTATATCTTTTGAGCTTGATAATTTTTGCTCTAGTGCTTCACTTATATCTTTTAGAGCACGGTGGTGGATTTGTTTTAAAGAAACTATTGATCTCTCATGCTTCACTTAGATTATTTTGAGAGTCGTTATTAGCATGGTAATTTGCTTAATGATAATATACTTGGTATTCAAGATATGTGAAACTTTCTTTTGAGTGCATTGAATACTAAGATAAGTTTGATGCTTGATAATTGCTTTGAGATATGGAGGTGATAATATCAAAGTCGTGCTAGTTGAGTAATTTTGAATTTGAGAAAATGCTTGTGTTGAAGTTTGCAAGTCTCGTAGCATGCACGTATGGTTAAAATTGTGTAACAAATTTGAAACATGAAGTGTATCTGGCTTGTGCATTCTTATGAGTGGCGGTCGGGGACGAGCGATGGTCTTTTCCTACCAATCTATCCCCCTAGGAGCATGCGCGTAGTACTTGATTTTTGATGACTTCTAAATTTTTGCAATAAGTATATGAGTTCTTTTGACTAATGTTGAGTCCATGGATTATACGCACTCTCACCTTTCCGCCTATGCTAGCCTCTTCGGTACCGTGCATTGCCCTTTCTCATCTTGAGAGTTGGTGCAAACTTCGCCGGTGCATCCAAACCCCGTGATACGATATGCTCTATCACACATAAACCTCCTTATATCTTCCTCAAAACAGCCACCATACCAACCTATCATGACATTTCCATAGCCATTCCGAGATGTATTGCCATGCAACTTCCATCATCATATTCATGACATACATTACTTTTGTCATATTGTCATTGCATGATCATGTAGTTAACATCGTATGTGTGGCAAAGCCACCATGCATTATTTTTCATACATGTCACTCTTGATTAATTGCAGCATCCCGGTACACCGCCGGAGGCATTCATATAGAGTCATATCTTGTTCTAAGTATCGAGTTGTAATTGTTGAGTTGTAAGAAAAATAAAAGTGTGATGATCATCATTATCAGAGCATTGTCCCAGTGAGGAAAGGATGATGGAGACTATGATTCCCCCATAAGTCGGGATGAGACTCCGGACGAAAAAAGAAGGCCATAAAAAGAGAGAGGAAAGGCCCAAATAAAAAAGAGAAAAAGAGAGAAGGGACAATGCTACTATCCTTTTACCACATTTGTGCTTCTAAGTAGCACCATGATCTTCATAATAAGAGAGTCTCATATGTTGTCACTTTCATATACTAGTGGGAATTCTTCATTATAGAACTTGGCTTGTATATTCCAATGATGGGCTTCCTCAAAAGTGCCCTAGGTCTTCGTGAGCAAGCAAGTTGGATGCACACCCACTTAGTTTCTTTTGTTGAGCTTTCATATACTTATAGCTCTAGTGCATCAGTTGCATGGCAATCCCTACTCACTCACATTGATATCTATTGATGGGCATCTCCATAGCCAGTTGATACACCTAGTTGATGTGAGACTATCTTCTCCTTTTTGTCTTCTCCACACAATCCCCATCATCATATTCTATTCCACCCATAGTGCTATATCCATGGCTCACGCTCATGTATTGCGTGAAGGTTGAAAAAGTCTGAGATTATTTAAGTATGAAACAATTGCTTGGCTTGTCATCGGGGGTATAGAAGTTGGGAACATCTTTGTGTGACGAAAATGAAGCATAGCCTAGCTATATGATTTTGTAGGGATGAACTTTCTTTTGCCATGCTATTCTGAGAAGACATGATTGATTTGATTGGTATGCTTGAAGTATTATTACTTTTATGTCAATATGAACTTTTGTCTTGAATCTTTCGGATCTGAATATTCATGCCACAATTAAGAAGATTTACATTGAAATTATGCCAAAGTATCACTCCGCATCAAAAATTAATTTTTATCATTTACCTACTCGAGGACGAGCAGGAATTAAGCTTGGGGATGCTTGATACGTCTCCAACGTATCTATAATTTTTGATTGCTCCATGCTACTTTATCTACTGTTTTAGGCAATATTGGGCTTTATTATCCACTTTTATATTATTTTTGGGACTAACCTATTAACCGGAGGCCCAGCCCAGATTTGCTGTTTGCCTATTTTAGTGTTTCGAGGAAAAGGAATATCAGACGAAGTCAAAAAGGAACGAAATCAACTGGAGAAGTTATTTTTGGAAGGAAAGCAACCTAGTGGACTTGGAGTGCACGTTAGGGGAGTCCCAGGCTGCCCACGAGGGTGCCCCTGGGCGCGCCGCCTGCCTCGTGAGCACCCCGGAGGTCCACCGACGTACCCCTTGCACCCATATATACCTACGTACCCTAAAACTTCCAGAACAGAAGATAGATTGGGAGTTCCGCCGCCGCAAGCCTCTGTAGCCACCAAAAACCTCTCGGGAGCCCTTCCCGGCACCCTGCTGGAGGGGGATCCCACCACCGTAGGCCATCTTCATCATCCCGGTGCTATCCATGATGAGGAAGGAGTAGTTCACCCTCGGGGTTGAGGGTATGTACCAGTAGCTATGTGTTTGATCTCTCTCTCTCTCGTGTTCTCTCTCATGTTCCCTCTATGGCACGATCTTGATGTATCCCGAGCTTTGCTATTGTAGTTGGATCTTATGATGTTTCTCCCCCTCTACTCTCTTGTGATGAATTGAGTTTCCCCTTTGAAGTTATCTTATCGGATTGAGTCTTTTATGAGAACACTTGATGTATGTCTTGCGATCCACTTGATGTATGTTTTGGTGATCAACTTGCGGGTTTCGTGACATTGGGAACCTATGCATAGGGGTTGGCACACGTTCTTGACTCTCTGGTAGTAGCTTTGGGGCACTCTTCGAAGTACTTTTATGTTGGTTGGATGAATCTGAGATTGTGTGATGCATATCGTATAATCATGCCCACGGATACTTGAGGTGACAATGGAGTATCTAGGTGACATTAGGGTTTTGGTTGATTTGTGTCTTAAGGTGTTATTCTAGTATGAACTCTATGATGGATTGAGCGGAAAGAATAGCTTTATGTTATTTTACTACGAACTCTTGAATAGATAGATCCGAACGAATAACTTTGAGGTGGTTTCGTACCCTACCATAATCTCTATGTTTGTTCTCCACTATTAGTGGCTTTGGAGTGACTCTTTGTTGCATGTTGAGGGCTTGTTATATGATCTATCTATGTTATTATTGTTGAGAGAACTTGCACTAGTGAAAGTATGAACCCTAGGCCTTATTTCCTATCATTGCAATACCGTTTACGCTCACTTTTACCACTTGTTACCTTGCTGTTTTTATTATTTCAGATTACAAATACCTTTATCTACTATCTATTTTGCACTTGTATCTTCATCTCTTCGCCAAACTAGTGCACCTATATAATTTACCATTGTATTGGGTGTGTTGGGGACACAAGAGACTCTTTGTTATTTGGTTGCAGGGTTGTTTGAGAGAGACCATCTTCATCCTACGCCTCCTACAGATTGATAAACCTTAGGTCATCCACTTGAGGGAAATTTGCTACTGTCCTACAAACCTGTGCACTTGCAGGCCCAACAACGTCTACAAGAAGAAGGTTGTGTAGTGGACATCAATTGAATGCTCCCTCTTGATTGTAGTTGAAGATCCGCATCGATAGTAATAAGTGCGAGAAACACAGAAGATCTGGTGGCTGCCATATAGGTTCAGAAATTAACAATTTCAGAGAACTTTCAGACTTGTTTCAAAATTTCAGAGTATACTTCCATGTCAAGTTTTTTTAGCTGTTACGAGTTATGGTCTCGTTGAGAGTGAATACAGTACACCGGGCAGTAGTCGTGTATATGTTGTTCTTATTTTAATGGCCCTCAAGAAACCATGCTTTATTATTATAGTCAATCTCCACCACTCTTAGATCCTCATATCATGGTTGTTCTCATGATCTCAAAGCAAATCATCTTGGTTGAGATGACTGACCAAAACTGAAACTTTCAAGTGATTGTGTGTTAGCAGTTCTGTAAGATCCTACATTAGAGTGGGCACCCTGTTTTTTTCTTTCCTTTTACTTTTGTAACTCATTTTTGTACTAGGATCTCTCAACCAACACTCCTAGTTTCTTTCTTTTCTTTAGTTGAAGGTTTTTATACTGCTAGTGTTGGGGAACGTTGCAGAAAACAAAAATTTTCCTACTCGTTTCACCAAGATCATCTAGGAGTTCATCTAGCAACGAGTGATTAGATGCATCTACATACCTTTGTAGATCGCGAGCGGAAGCGTTCAAAAGAACGGTGATGATGTAGTCGTACTCGACGTGATCCAAATCACCGATGACCAGCGCCGAACGGACGGCACCTCCGCGTTCAACACACGTACGGAACAGCCACGTCTCCTCCTTCTTGATCCAGCAAGGGAGGGAGGAGAGGTTGAGGGAGATGGCACCAGCAGCAGCACGACGGCGTGGTGTTGATGGAGCTGCAGTACTCCGGCAGAGCTTCGCTAAGCACTATGGAGGTGGAGGAGGTGTTGGAGAGGGAGAAGGAGGCAACCAAAGGCCAGGGCGTTCAGGTATGAAGTCCCTCCTCTCCCCACTATATATAGGGGTGCCAAGGGGGGGTGGCCGGCCCTAGGAGATCCAATCTCCTAGGGGGTGCGGCGGCCAAGGGGGGTTTCCCTTCCCCCCAAGGCACCTAGGAGGTGCCTTCCCCTCCTAGGACTCTTTCCCCCTTAAACCCTAGGCGCATGGGCCTATGTGGGGCTGGTGCCCTTGGCCCATTAGGCCAAGGCGCACCCCCTACAGCCCATGTGGCCCCCTCGGGACAGGTGGACCCACCCGGTGGACCCCCGGGACCCTTCCGGTGGTCCCGGTACAATACCGATAACCCCGAAACTTGTCCCGATGCCCGAAACAGGACTTCCCATATATAAATCTTTACCTCCGGACCATTCCGGAACTCCTCGTGACGTCCGGGATCTCATTCGGGACTCCGGACAACATTCGGGTTACTGCATATACATATCCCTACATCCCTAGCGTAACTGAACCTTAAGTGTGTAGACCCTACGGGTTCGGGAGACAAGCAGACATGACCGAGACGACTCTCCGGTCAATAACCAACAGCGGGATCTGGATACCCATGTTGGCTCCCACATGCTCCACGATGATCTCATCGGATGAACCACGATGTCGAGGATTCTATCAACCCCGTACGCTATTCCCTTTGTCTATCGATATGTTACTTGCCCGAGATTCGATCGTCGGTATCCCAATACCTCGTTCAATCTCGTTACCGGCAAGTCACTTTACTCGTACCGTAATGCATGATCCCGTGACCAGACACTTGGTCACTCTAAGCTCATTATGATGATGCATTACCGAGTGGGCCCAGTGATACCTCTCCGTCATACGGAGTGACAAATCCCAGTCTTGATCCATGTCACCCAACAGACACTTTCGGAGATACCCGTAGTCTACCTTTATAGTCACCCAGTTACGTTGTGATGTTTGGCATACCCAAAGCACTCCTACGGTATCCGGGAGTTACACGATCTCATGGTCTAAGGAAAAGATACTTGACATTGGAAAACTCTAGCAAACGAACTATACGATCTTGTGCTATGTTTAGGATTGGGTCTTGTCCATCACATCATTCTCCCAATGATGTGATCTCGTTATCAATGACATCCAGTGTCCATAGTCAGGAAACCATGACTATCTGTTGATCAACGAGCTAGTCAACTAGAGGCTCACTAGGGACATGTTGATGTCTGTTATTCACACATGTATTACGATTTCCGGATAACACAATTATAGCATGAATAAAGACAATTATCATGAACAAGGAAATATAATAATAATGCTTTTATTATTGCCTCTAGGGCATATTTCCAACAGTCTCCCACTTGCACTAGAGTCAATAATCTAGTTACATTGTGATGAATCGAACACCCATGGAATTCTGGTGTTGATCATGTTTTGCTCTAGGGAGAGGTTTAGTCAACGGATCTGCTACATTAAGGTCCGTATGTACTTTACAAATCTCTATGTCTCCATATTGAACATTTTCACGAATGGAGTTGAAACGACGCTTGATGTGCCTTGTCTTCTTGTGAAACCTGGGCTCCTTGGCAAGTGCAATAGCTCCAGTGTTGTCACAGAAGAGCTTGATCGGCCCCGACGCATTGGGTATGACTCCTAGGTCGGTGATGAACTCCTTCACCCATATTGCTTCATGTGCTGCCTCCGAGGATGCCATGTACTCCGCTTCACATGTAGATCCCGCCACGACGCTTTGCTTGCAACTGCACCAGCTTACTGCCCCACCATTCAAAATATACACGTATCCGGTTTGTGACTTAGAGTCATCCAGATCTGTGTCGAAGCTAGCGTCGACGTAACCCTTTACGACGAGCTCTTCGTCACCTCCATAAACGAGAAACATTTCCTTAGTCCTTTTCAGGTACTTCAGGATATTCTTGACCGTTGTCCAGTGTTCCTTGCCGGGATTACTTTGGTACCTTCCTACCAAACTTACGGCAAGGTTTACATCAGGTCTGGTACACAGCATGGCATACATAATAGAACCTATGGCTGAGGCATAGGGGATGACGCTCATCTCTTCTATATCTTCTGCCGTGGTCGGACATTGAGCTGAGCTCAATTTCATACCTTGCAACACAGGCAAGAACCCCTTCTTGGATTGATCCATATTGAACTTCTTCAATATCTTAACAAGGTATGTGCTTTGTGAAAGACCTATGAGGCGTCTCGATCTATCTCTATAGATTTTGATGCCTAATATATAAGCAGCTTCTCCAAGGTCCTTCATTGAAAAACTTTTATTCAAGTAGGCCTTGATGCTGTCCAAGAGTTCTATATCATTTCCCATCAAAAGTATGTCATCTACATATAATATGAGAAATGCTACAGAGCTCCCACTCACTTTCTTGTAAACGCAGGCTTCTCCATAAGTTTGTGTAAACCCAAACGCTTTGATCATCTCATCAAAGCGAATGTTCCAACTCCGAGATGCTTGCACCAGCCCATAAATCGAGCGTTGGAGCTTGCATACTTTGTCAGCATTCTTAGGATCGACAAAACCTTCCGGTTGCATCATATACAATTCTTCCTTAAGGAAACCATTAAGGAATGCCGTTTTGACATCCATTTGCCATATTTCGTAATCATAGAATGCGGCAATTGCTAACATGATTCGGACGGACTTCAGCTTCGCTACCGGTGAGAAAGTCTCATCGTAGTCAACCCCTTGAACTTGTCGATAACCCTTAGCGACAAGCCGAGCTTTATAGATGGTCACATTACCATCCGCGTCTGTCTTCCTCTTAAAGATCCATTTATTTTCTATGGCTCGCCGCTCAACGGGCAAGTCAGTCAAAGTCCATACTTTGTTTTCATACATAGATCCTATCTCGGATTTCATGGCTTCTAGCCATTTGTCGGAATCCGGGCCTGCCATCGCTTCTTCATAGTTCGAAGGTTCATCGTTGTCTAACAGCACGATTTCCAAGACGGGGTTGCCGTACCACTCTGGTGCGGAACGTGTCCTTGTGGACCTTCGAATTTCAGTAGGGGCTTGATCAGAAGTATCTTGATCATTTTCATTAACTTCCTCTCTAGTCGGTGCAGGCACCTCAGGAACATTTTCTTGAGTTGCGCCATTTGCCGGTTCAAGAGGTAATACTTCATCAAGCTCTACTTTCCTCCCACTTACTTCTTTCGAGAGAAACTCTTTCTCCAGAAAGGACCCATTCTTGGCAACAAAGATCTTGCCTTCGGATCTGAGGTAGAAGGTGTACCCAATAGTTTCTTTTGGGTATCCTATGAAGACGCATTTATCCGACTTGGGTTCGAGCTTTTCAGGTTGAAGTTTCTTGACATAAGCATCGCATCCCCAAACTTTTAGAAACGACAGCTTAGGTTTCTTCCCAAACCATAATTCATACGGTGTCGTCTCAACGGATTTCGACGGAGCCCTATTTAAAGTGAATGCGGCAGTCTCTAAAGCATAGCCCCAAAAAGAAAGCGGTAAATCGGTAAGAGACATCATAGATCGCACCGTATCTAACAGAGTGCGATTACGACGTTCGGACACACCATTACGCTGAGGTGTTCCAGGCGGCGTGAGTTGTGAAACTATTCCACATTTTCTTAAGTGTGCCCCAAACTCGTGACTCAAGTATTCTCCTCCACGATCTGATCGTAGAAACTTGATTTTCCTGTCACGTTGATTTTCAACCTCACTCTGAAATTCCTTGAACTTTTCAAAGGTTTCAGACTTGTGTTTCATTAAGTAGATATACCCATATCTACTTAAATCATCAGTGAGAGTGAGAACATAATGATAGCCACCGCGAGCCTCAACACTCATCGGACCGCACACATCAGTATGTATGATTTCCAATAAGTCGGTTGCTCGCTCCATTGTTCCTGAGAACGGAGTCTTGGTCATTTTACCCATAAGGAATGGTTCGCACGTGTCAAATGATTCATAATCAAGAGACTCTAAAAGTCCATCAGCATGGAGCTTCTTCATGCGTTTGACACCTATGTGACCAAGGCGGCAGTGCCACAAGTATGTGGGACTATCATTATCAACCTTACTTCTTTTGGTACTCACATTATGAACATGTGTAGCATCACGTTCGAGATTCATAAAGAATAAACCATTCACCATAGGAGCATGACCATAAAATATATCTCTCATAAAAATGGAACAACCATTATTCTCAGATTTAAAAGAGTAGCCATCTCGAATTAAACGAGATCCCGATACAATGTTCATGCTCAAAGCTGGCACTAAATAACAATTATTAAGGTTTAAAACTAATCCCGAAGGGAGATGCAGAGGTAGCGTGCCGACGGCGATCACATTGACCTTGGAACCATTCCCGACGCGCATCGTCACCTCGTCCTTTGCCAGTTTCCGCTTATTCCACAGCCCCTGCTTTGAGTTACAAATGTGAGCAACTGCACCGGTATCAAATACCCAGGAGCCACTATGGGCACTAGTAAGGTACACATCAATTACATGTATATCACATATACCTTTGGTTTTGCCGGCCTTCTTATCCGCTAAGTACTTAGGGCAGTTCCGCTTCCAGTGACCGCTTCCCTTGCAATAAAAGCACTCAGTCTCGGGCTTGGGTCCATTCTTTGGCTTCTTCCCGGCAGCTTGCTTGCCGGGCGCGGCAACCTCCTTGCCGTCCTTCTTGAAGTTCTTTTTACCCTTGCCTTTCTTGAACTTAGTGGTTTTATTGACCATCAACACTTGATGTTCCTTCCTGACTTCTACCTCCGCTGATTTCAGCATAGCAAATACTTCAGGAATGGTCTTTTCCATCCCCTGCATATTGAAGTTCATCACAAAGCTCTTGTAGCTTGGTGGAAGCGACTGGAGGATTCTGTCAATGACCACATCATCCGGGAGATTAACTCCCAGCTGAGTCAAGCGGTTATGCAACCCAGACATAGTGAGTATGTGCTCACTGACAGAACTGTTTTCCTCCATCTTACAGCTGAAGAATTTGTCGGAGACTTCATATCTCTCGACCCGGGCATGAGCTTGGAAAACCATTTTCAGCTCTTCGAACATCTCATATGCTCCATGTCTCTCAAAACGCTTTTGGAGCCCCGGCTCTAGGCTGTAAAGCATGCCGCACTGAACGAGGGAGTAGTCATCGAAACGTGCCTGCCAAGCGTTCATAACATCTTGTTCTGCAGGGAGAACGGGTGCGTCACCAAGCGGTGCTTGTAGGACATAATCTTTCTTGGCAGCTATGAGGATGATCCTCAGGTTCCGGACCCAGTCCGTATAGTTGCTGCCATCGTCTTTCAGCTTAGTTTTCTCTAGGAACGCATTGAAGTTGAGGACTACGTTGGCCATTTGATCTAGAAGACATATTGCAAAGATTTTAGACTAAGTTCATGATAATTAAGTTCAACTAATCAAATTATTAGTGAACTCCCACTTAGATTAGACATCCCTCTAGTCATCTAAGTATTACATGATCCGAGTTAAACTAGACCGTGTCCGATCATCACGTGAGACGGACTAGTCAACATCGGTGAACATCTTCATGTTGATCGTATCTTCTATACGACTCATGCTCGACCTTTCGGTCTTCTGTGTTCCGAGGCCATGTCTGTACATGCTAGGCTCGTCAAGTCAACCTAAGTGTTTGCATGTGTAAATCTGTCTTACACCCGTTGTATGTGAACGTCTGAATAAAACACCCGATCATCACGTGGTGTTTTGAAACAGCGAACTGTCGCAACGGTGCACAGTTAGGGGGAACACTTCTTGAATTTATTGTGAGGGATCATCTTATTTACTACCGTCATTCTAAGTAAACAAGATGCAAAACATGATAAACATCACATGCAATCAAATAATAAACGTGACATGATATGGCCAATATCACATAGCTCCTTTGATCTCCATCTTGGGGCTCCATGATCATCTTGTCACCGGCTTGACACCATGATCTCCATCATCATGATCTCCATCATCGTGTCTCCATGAAGTTGCTCGCCAACTATTACTTCTACTACTATGGCTAACGCGTTTAGCAATAAAGTAAAGTAATTTACATGGCGTTTCTTGATGACACGCAGGTCATATAAAAGAATAAAGACAACTCCTATGGCTCCTGCCGGTTGTCATACTCATCGACATGCAAGTCGTGATTCCTATTACAATAGCATGAACATCTCATACATCACATATAGATCATTCATCATTCATCACAACTTTGTCCATATCATATCACAAACCACTTGCTGCAAAAACAAGTTAGACGTCCTCTAATTGTTGTTGCAAGTTTTACGTGGCTGAATTAGGGTTCTAGCAAGAACGTCTTCTTACCTACGTTAAAGCCACAACGTGATTTGTCAACTTCTATTTACCCTTCATAAGGACCCTGTTCATCGATTCCGCTCCAACTAAAGTAGGAGAGACAGACACCCGCCAGCCACCTTATGCAACTAGTGCATGTTAGTCGGTGGAACCGGTCTCACGTAAGCGTACGTGTAAGGTTGGTCCGGGCCGCTTCATCCCACAATACCGCTGAAGCAAGAAAGGACTAGTAACGGCAAGAAAGTTGACAAATCTACGCCCACAACAAATTGTGTTCTACTCGTGCAAGAAGAACTACGCATAGACCTAGCTCATGATGCCACTGTTGGGGAACGTTGCAGAAAACAAAATTTTTCCTACTCGTTTCACCAAGATCATCTAGGAGTTCATCTAGCAACGAGTGATTAGATGCATCTACATACCTTTGTAGATCGCGAGCGGAAGCGTTCAAAAGAACGGTGATGATGTAGTCGTACTCGACGTGATCCAAATCACCGATGACCAGCGCCGAACGGACGGCACCTCCGCGTTCAACACACGTACGGAACAGCCACGTCTCCTCCTTCTTGATCCAGCAAGGGAGGGAGGAGAGGTTGAGGGAGATGGCACCAGCAGCAGCACGACGGCGTGGTGTTGATGGAGCTGCAGTACTCCGGCAGAGCTTCGCTAAGCACTATGGAGGTGGAGGAGGTGTTGGAGAGGGAGAAGGAGGCAACCAAAGGCCAGGGCGTTCAGGTATGAAGTCCCTCCTCTCCCCCACTATATATAGGAGGGCCAAGGGGGGGTGGCCGGCCCTAGGAGATCCAATCTCCTAGGGGGTGCGGCGGCCAAGGGGGGTTTCCCTCCCCCCCCAAGGCACCTAGGAGGTGCCTTCCCCTCCTAGGACTCTTTCCCCCTTAAACCCTAGGCGCATGGGCCTATGTGGGGCTGGTGCCCTTGGCCCATTAGGCCAAGGCGCACCCCCTACAGCCCATGTGGCCCCCCGGGACAGGTGGACCCACCCGGTGGACCCCCGGGACCCTTCCGGTGGTCCCGGTACAATACCGATAACCCCGAAACTTGTCCCGATGCCCGAAACAGGACTTCCCATATATAAATCTTTACCTCCGGACCATTCCGGAACTCCTCGTGACGTCCGGGATCTCATCCGGGACTCCGAACAACATTCGGGTTACTGCATATACATATCCCTACATCCCTAGCGTAACTGAACCTTAAGTGTGTAGACCCTACGGGTTCGGGAGACAAGCAGACATGACCGAGACGACTCTCCGGTCAATAACCAACAGCGGGATCTGGATACCCATGTTGGGTCCCACATGCTCCACGATGATCTCATCGGATGAACCACGATGTCGAGGATTCTATCAACCCCGTACGCTATTCCCTTTGTCTATCGATATGTTACTTGCCTGAGATTCGATCGTGGGTATCCCAATACCTCGTTCAATCTCGTTACCAGCAAGTCACTTTACTCGTACCGTAATGCATGATCCCGTGACCAGACACTTGGTCACTCTGAGCTCATTATGATGATGCATTACCGAGTGGGCCCAGTGATACCTCTCCGTCATACGGAGTGACAAATCCCAGTCTTGATCCATGTCACCCAACAGACACTTTCGGAGATACCCGTAGTCTACCTTTATAGTCACCCAGTTACGTTGTGACGTTTGGCATACCCAAAGCACTCCTACGGTATCCGGGAGTTACACGATCTCATGGTCTAAGGAAAAGATACTTTGACATTGCAAAACTCTAGCAAACGAACTATACGATCTTGTGCTATGTTTAGGATTGGGTCTTGTCCATCACATCATTCTCCCAATGATGTGATCTCGTTATCAATGACATCCAGTGTCCATAGTCAGGAAACCATGACTATCTGTTGATCAACGAGCTAGTCAACTAGAGGCTCACTAGGGACATGTTGATGTCTGTTATTCACACATGTATTACGATTTCCGGATAACACAATTATAGCATGAATAAAGACAATTATCATGAACAAGGAAATATAATAATAATGCTTTTATTATTGCCTCTAGGGCATATTTCCAACAGCTAGTTGCCTAGGTTGCTGACCGAAAGAAGTTAAAATAGTTATTATATGAAATTCAACTAAAGTCAACATTTTTGTGTCTAGCCTGTGCGAAGGCACGGGTTGATGACTAGTGCTACTAATAAATCTTGTGCTCAGCTCTAGTATGTCAACCTAGAGCCACATAAAATATGCTTTGTGTTTTAAAATTACTATGCTATGTTGATGTTGTTGAGCACAGGTGCATTGCTTTTTTTTCTCAGCCTTCTTTCATGTCTAAAAACTTGGCTCTATTCCAACTATTGCCAACTAACCTACCAAATTAACTAAGTGTAGTTGATTATCTTCTGCTCAAAACTTGTGTTGCTATAATGTTGTATGATAATGTTGTAAGGGTACTAATTGGTCTCTTCTGCTTCTTATCAGAGACGGGGGGAGGCCGCCACCGCAGGCTGCGCTCTGCCACACCAGAGTATGAGTTGGATGCTTTCAAGTTCTTCAGTATCATACTTGAGAATTCATCCAGGAGGC
The DNA here is from genome assembly GCF_002162155.2 of Triticum dicoccoides. Taxonomy (NCBI): domain Eukaryota; kingdom Viridiplantae; phylum Streptophyta; class Magnoliopsida; order Poales; family Poaceae; genus Triticum; species Triticum dicoccoides. The sequence continues at coordinate 402,153,390 of NC_041381.1, read as the reverse complement.
GGGTATGTAAAAGGAGAGATCTCCCATTCACCCATATCTTTATGATAACTCTATTGTTTGCTACATCACTCCTTGTCCCACGCTGCAGAGGTTTGCTGACACTTTCATGAAGATGTTGGACGGCCATCGGCCAAAGAATGTGAAGCTGCGACAGGTCGGCAGCGGGCTTCGCATGCATTGGGATGTGCAGCTGGTGATCAGGTATGGCCACATGTACATGTGTCGTGGCTGGGAGCAGTTCTACCATGCCTATGACCTGCGGCACGGGTACTTCCTTCTCTTCAGGTACGATGGCGACGCCATGCTCACCGTGAAGGTGTTTAACACGACTATGTGCCGCATGCGCTACCAGGATGATGACGATGCCAGTACGTTCTGCCTCTTCTTCCTCTACATTTTGGCTTTGTCTCACATCGATTGTTAATGGTCATTGTTGCATTTGATCATGCAATGGGAGCAGTAGCAGCGACTCTGGCTACAGCCAAAGCAGCACTGACTCTGACTACAGCAAAAGCAGCAGCGAGGATGATCCGGAATGGAGTGGGGAAGAAGAGGAGTAGAGTGGGGATGAGGAGGTGCAGCCTAATCTGTCTGACGATGACCTCGCGATGGTGGTGGCTGGCAATGGCCAAGGTATGGTGTTGGCTGACGATGGGCAAGCGATGGTGGTGGCTGACGATGGGCAAGAGATGGTGGTGGCTGACGATGACCTAGCGATGGTGCTTCCTGAAGATGGCCTCGCGATGGTGGTGGTGCCTGACAATGCCCTCGTGATCCCACAGTTGGGCGACATGACCATGCCAATTGTGGTAGAAGACTACATCCCACTGCCTCGCCGCTCTAAGCGATCAGGATGATGAAGGAGAAGGAGAAGGAGGAGTGAAGTATGTCAGGTATGTCAGATCTCCAAAATGATCTAGACTTAGCTTTGTTTCCTCCGTAATGACCTAAGTTAGCTCTAATATACTAAGTTATCTCTAATATGCTTTGTTACCTAGGTTTGCTCAATAATTACATACACTTAGCTTACTTATGTAAAAAATGGCATAATTAGCTTACTTAGGTTTGAAATTGCATAACAATCTTGGTAACCTCATATATGTCATATAGTTAGCTTACTTTCCTCGAAAATGACACAATAAGCCTAATTAGCTCCAAAATGATCAATTTTACCGAAGTTAGCTCCAAAATGGCCTAAGTTAGCTCTAAAATGGTAAATTAGCTCTAATATGCTTAGTTACCTACGTTAGCTCAAGAAAGACCTATACTTAGCTTACTTATGCCAAAAATGGCATAATATGCTTAGTTAACTCATAAATGCTAGGTTAGCTCCAAAATGACCAATTTTACCTACGTAAGCTCCAATATGATCCATTTTACCTAGGTTAGCTCCAAAATGACCAAGTTTATTTAGGTTAGCTCCAATATGATCCATTTTACCTAGGTTAGCTCCAAAATGACCTATTTACCTAGCTTAGCTCTAAAATGACCTACACACTTAGCACTTTTACCTAGCTTAGCTAAAAATGGTATTTTTACGTACCTTAGTTAGAAGAAAAAAAAGATAAAGAAGAGGAGAGGAGAAAAAGAAAGAGAAGCTAAATTCTTCTTCTTCTTTTTCTTCCTCCCTTTCTTGTTTTTCTTCTAGCTAGTCTTCTTCTTCTTCTTCTTCTAACTTTCATCTTTCCTAATTTGCAGATTTGCTTTAGATGAGGAAGCTTGCATTGATGGAGTACCCTCTTCTCCTTATGCTTCCTTTTTGTTTATGGAAACTTGTTGGAAACTTCTTTTGGATATGTATGTCTATAAGGATATGTTGTTGGAAACTTGTTTTCGATATGTATGTATATATGAATATGTTGTTGGAAACTTCTTGTTGGAAATCATTGTATGTTGGATATGTTGTTGGAAACTTTTATGTTTCTTATGTTGTTGGAAAGTTATTGTTGGTATGCTTGTTGAAATTACTTTCAAATGTGTGTGTGTGTGTGTGTGTTATATGTGTGTGTGAAATTCTGTCAAATTGAATGAATTCAAAAAAGGGGCTATACAGGCACTTTGTTGTCAGCCAGTTGACGGCAAAGCTGCCACGTGGCACGTACCTGTGCAACCTAGGGCACTTGGTTGGCCTATATGGTTTCTTTGCCGTTCACTGGCTAACAACAAAGAACTTTGCATCTTTGCCGTCAGCCAGCAGATGGCAAAAGCACACCGTTAACCCCTTAACGGCCCTAAGCTGCCACGTGTGCCGTCCAGGTTCATTGTTGTCAGCTAGCTGACAGCAATGACCTTTTCATCTTTGTCGTTCGCCAGCAGACGGCAAAGAGGCCTTTGTCGTAGCCTATTCAGCCGGACCTGTTGCCGTTTGCTGGTTGACGGTAAAGGTCTTTGTCGTCCGTCATGTGTGCCTTTGCCGTCATCCATGGCTGATGGAAAAGTGCCTGATTCCTGTAGTGTCAGCTGCTAATACTTGAGAATATTCTTTGGCTCCCCTTGTGTCAAATAAATAAATTTGGGTTGAATACTATACCCTCGAAAACTATTGTGATCCCCTATGCTTGTGGGTTATCACCCTCCTGATCAAGGCAGTGAAGGCCGTCGACGCCCTCCAGATGGAAGAGGGCAAATACCTGCAAGCAGCAGTCACCCCACGTGCATCTACTTCATCCATGGCAAAGGTGGTGGCCACCCTTGACATCCAAGCATCAGAGGACGGCTCAACATCGACACAGGGCGCTCAGGTGGGGGCGGCAGCCCTTGCTTACAGTGCACCAGCGGTTATGAAGGGCATCGGTGAATCAAGATTGGGCAAGGGGTTCCACATCAACACTGACCCCTTGCTTGATGGGCACAAGGGTGCCCAGGACGATGTTGATCCCGTGAACATGCTGACCCGGGAGGGGCTGCTGGTGCCCGTGGCAATCCAAAAGGGTTGTGAGACGACCTAGGGGGAGGCGGCCACCCCAATAGGCGCAGCTCCTGCAGCAGAACCAGACAAGGAGGAAGAGCGCAAGAGATCCCAGACGGCCAGGAAGCTCCAGGATGATAAACAAAAGGTACAAAGCGACAAGACTATTATTGCATGTAATGAGGGAGAGAGGTCCATCCTAGGCAAGTGGTTATCCTGCACTATAGAGAATGATGGAGAAGTAGGGAATGGCTTTGTAATAGGAGAAAGGGGGAAACAAAAGGAAGAGAAAGGGGGACATGGATGAGAAGGAGGGCGGCAAAGGGAATGAAGGTGAGAAGGAAGCTACCGGCCCTGGGGCTGCCAGTTTACTGGTAGGTGCGAAGGATGGCACCCACCAGGAGCCATGACAATACTATGTTGGAACTGCCGGGCCTAGGGCAACCCCTGACAATTCAAGAGCTTGTGCGCCTGGTGCACACGTACAAGCCCAAGGTACTTTTCCTTTTTGAAACACGGCAAAGTGATGAGTACCAGAATAAACTGAGATGGAGGCTAGGCCTCAAACATTGTATCATGCAAGCTGGCATCGGAAAGAGTGTTGGCATTGCATTTTTCTATGATGAGAATGTGGAAATAAAGAATCTTGTCGTTGGCCTGAGGTACATTGATGTCTTAATTTGTTTTCATTCTCACTGCCCACGTTGGAGGGGCACTTTTATTTATGGTGAACCAAAGTCCCATGAGAGGCATGACATGTGGAGTTTGCTACGAAGAATAAAGAACAATGCTACTAAACCATGGCTTATGATGGGTGATTTCAACGAAACCATGTGGCAAACTGAACATCTATCAAGGGCAAAAAGATCGGAATAGTACATGGAAAACTTCACGAGTGTGTTAGCTGATGATACGTCCATTTTGCATCATGTTTACCTACTGTTATTTATGTTTTTTTATTGCATAATAATGCTTCTTGGAGTAATTCTAATGCCTTTTCTCTCATAATATGCAAGGTATGCAACAAAGGGAAGAATTCTGGCAGCTGGAAATCTGGACCTGAAAAAGCTACGTCAGGCTACCTATTCAGTCTACACAACTCCAAATGAGCTGAAACTTTACGAGGATTTTTTATGGAATATTTGAGAAATATTGGAGCAAATAAGTACCAGAGGGGGCCCACCAGGTGGGCACAACCCACCTGGGTGCACCAGGGAACCCAGGCGTGCCCTGGTGGGTTGTGCTCACCCAGGCCCACCTCAGGTGCCCCTCTTCTGGTATATAAGTCATTTTGACCTAGAAAAAACAAGGGGAGGACTTTCGGGATGAAGCGTCGCCGTCTCGAGGCGGAACCTGGGCAGGAGCACTTTTGCCCTCTGGCAGAGCGATTCCGCCGGGGAACTTCCCTCTCGGAGGAGGAAATCATCGTCATCATCATCACCAACAACTCTCCCATCTTGGGGAAGGCTATCTTCATCAACATCTTCAACAACACCAACTCCTCTCAAACCCTATTTCATCTCTTGTGTTCAATCTTTGTACCGGAACTATAGATTGGTGCTTGTGGGTGACTAGTAGTGTTGATTACATCTTATAGTTGATTACTATATGGTTTATTTGGTGGAAGATTATATGTTCAGATCCATTATGCTATCTAATACCCCTATGATCTTGAGCATGATTATCATTTGTGAGTAGTTACTTTTGTTCTTGAGGTCACGGTAGAAATCATGTTGCAAGTAATCATGTGAACTTGATATGTGTTCGATATTTTGATGATATGTATGTTGTCATTCCCTTAGTGGTGTCATGTGAATGTCGACTACATGACACTTCATCATATTTGGGCCTAAGGGAATGCACTATGGAGTAGTTATTAGATGATGGGTTGTGAGAGTGATAGATGCTTAAACCCTATTTTATGCGCTATTCCGTAAGGGGCCGATTGGATCCAAAAGTCTAATGCTATGGTTAGAAATTATTCTTAATACTTCTCTCGTAATTGCGGATGCTTGCAAGAGGGTTAATCATAAGTAGGAGGTTTGTTCAAGTAATAACAACACTAAGCACCGGTCCACCCACATACCAAATTATCAAAGTAGCGAACATGAATTAAGCCAACATGATGAAAGTGACTAGATGAAATTCCCGTGTACCCTCAAGAACGTTTTGCTTATCATAAGAGACCATTTTGGCCTATCCTTTGCCTCAAAAGGATTGGATACCTTGCTACACTTTTTTTACTACTACCGTTACTTGCTTGTTACAAATTATCTTGCTATCAAACTACTCTGCTACTTACAATTTTAGCACTTGCAGACATTACCTTGCTGAAAACCACTTGTCATCTCCTTCTGCTCCTCGTTGGGTTCGACATTTTTACTTATCGAAAAGGCTACAATTGACCCCATGTACTTGTGGGTCATCAAGGCTATTTTCTGGCGCCGTTGCCGCGGAGTGAAACACTTTTGGTAAGTGGAAATTGTTAAGGAAACATTATTACTACGTGCAAAAATTTATTGTCACTTGCTACTATGGAAAAACAATCCTTTGAGGGGTTTGTTTGGGGTATCTTCACCTGGACCGGAACCGCAATTAGTTGCCCCTCAACCTACTGCACCTACTGAAAATATTGAATATGAAATTCCTTCGGGTATGGTAGAACAAATGCTAGCTAATCCTTATGCAGGAGATGGAACCGAACATCCTAATATGCATATTTTTTTTATATATGTGGATGAAATTTGTGGATTGTTTAAGCTTGCAAGTTTGCCTAGAGATGAAGCTAAGAAGAAGGCTTTCCCTTTATCTTTGAAGGGAAAAGCATTGACATGGTATAGGTTATGCGATGGTATTGGATCTTGGAACTGGAATTGGTTGAAATTGGAATTCCATCAAAAAAATTATCCTACGCATCTAGTTCATCGTGATCGGAATTATATATATAATTTTTGGCCTCGTGAACGAGAAAGTATCGCTATAGCTTGGGGAAGGCTTAAGTCAATGACATAGTGGGCTGTTAACGGACTAGAAGTGACGATGGGCCCAAATGGTGTCAAATCTTTAATGGGCCTTTGACAGGCCGAATTAGCAGAACTCGTGTGGGTCGTGGTTGTAAATGGGTCAGACGCAAGTAGGCCGCTAATGGGTCGGCCCGCTTATTTTGATCGGGACGGCCTTTTTAACCTAAATGGGTCACTGCTGGGCCATTCCATTCGTCGGCGTCCCATCGCCTTCTGTCTACTGGAACAATGACATCTGTTGCAACGCAGAACTAACACGTAGATCAACTGGCGAATGAGAATTTGACATGTGGAAAATTGTCATTGGTTCAGTGTGTTAACGAGTTATCGGATCCAATCTGAAACCTGATAGCTTAAAGGCGTCCCATTATGATAGATGCGACGTGTCGGTTACCCTTGACGAGAACACTTCTATGACACGTCATATATCATCATGAAAGTGGACACTTCTGTGGTGATAATGTGAGTATTGTCATGAAACACTTCTACGACAACACATGTATGACTATTTTGATGCTATCACAAAACCTTCATAGATATACATGCATGACAGAAAACGTGACATGTTGTGATAAATATGTATATCACGAAAGTGTTCTTTTTTAGTGCAAACGGAAGAAATAAAATGCACAGTTGAAATGTGTGTTCTTTTATCATTTTTCCTAGGGTCCCCGGCCACTCTATCTCGTACACATGGGACTAATACTTGTTCATACATTTGTAAACAATAGTATCCTAATTACTTGTTATTTACACTAAAACCCACGTAGGAGATTGGGTGTCCTTTTGAATTGATCAAGTGTAAATACTATGTATCTAACCTTGTCGCAAAACAACTTTTCCATCAAGTTAGACTGCTACATTTTCCATGGCTGCAAGCCCAAAATCACAATCAAGAAGTCGTCACTCAGAAGTAAGCCGACTTCATTATATTTTGCAACTAGAGCATCATTGGCTCTTTAGAATTCGTCATCTCCGTGGTGCATGCCTAAAATGCTCCATAACTCGGAAATCATGTCTGGCCATAACACATGTCTTCCTATTCACTTTATTACCTCTCCAAGACAGTGAGGAAATTAAAAAGAGAATAATAGCTTTTTCAGAAGAAAAATCCAAAAAATAGTATTGTGATAGAAAAGAGTACATCCCCCAAACCAGAAAAGCCATGGGCCAAGCTGAAGCCCAGTTACCGATATACACAATAACTTGAGCCGGAGCGGGGCAACCCATACATGCCGCTCGGTGCGTCCAATAGCAGTGGGACGTATAGGGGCGATCCCAAACTAGGCCGGCCAATTAGTGACTCCAATGCCTACTGTAGCGGCGTAATATAACGTGTACCGTGGCAAGGACTGTAGTGTTTACTGTAGAGTGTATTGTATCGGCTAAAATTTTGAATTATTTGGAGAAAAAAGTGTTTCAACATTTTTAAAATTCCAAATATATTTTAAAACGTAAACAATATTTCAAAGACTATTTGAAATTCACAACCAGATCTTAAATTTTTTGAATAATTTTTTGAGAAAAGTATATTTTTAATTCCAAAAAAAGTAAAATATAAACAGAAAATGGAAAATATGTTTTTAAATACTTTTCAGTCTAGAAAATTTAGAACCTAATTGGGGAAAGTGAAAAACTTTTTAAATTCCAAACAGCTTTTAAAAAAATGAAAATCTGAACAAGTTTTTAATATGTTGAACTGGTTTTGACTTTTGAATTTATATAAAAATAAAAGTAAATAAGGATAAGTAAAAAAACAAAAGAAACAGGAATACTCAGTAAAAGAAATCAACCAAAAAAGGAAAAAGTTCCAGCAAAACCTACGCTACGCTGCTAAATGGGCCAGCCCACTCCGCGCCCAGCTCTCGTATACGAAATGAGCGTCATATACAAAATGCACCGGAACGGGTCGGCCTGGTTCAGTTGAACGCCTAACGATCGGTCGCTGTGCAGGTCCCATAAAGTATTCGTTGGTGGTGTCATTTATTTATTTATCCTTTGCTAAAAATATATATATTTATTTTTCCTTTCCAACAGAAAGATCTCTATAAAAACATAGCGGGGCATGGAGCGAAACTCCCTTTTGGAGTCCGAGCCCCAATGAGGCCAGTTTAAAAAAAACAAAAATCATCAAAATTTATATTTTTACATTTCGAAAGATTCTGAAAAAAATATATACTTATACCTGGAGGCATAATGCATAAGTGTGTAAATTTTCAAAACAAAATATTTTAAAATTAGGGCTGTGCAAACAAGACAAATCTGGGCATTTTTAACACATGATACTATTCATCGTCTCAGGTCATTAATTTGTCTTCTTTTGTACAGATCGCATTTTAAAATATTTCATCCCAAAATTCTACACACATACACATCCCAAAATATTTCATCCTTGTTTACTTGTATGAAAAAAAAAATCAGTTTTTTTTAACCGAAAAGTTTCAAAACGCCTCACTTGGCACGGAAGTGTGAAGCAAAATTCCTGTCCCAAACTGTCACAGTTTTTCGCAGGGAGGGGTTTCCCACCTGACTGACTTTTATAAGTCAGCGTAGAACGCTTCAACGCGCGTTCGCGTCCGTTTAACCTGCCATTGACCGGTACTGATAATAATAGCACGCTGGCGAAGGGCCGTAATACCATGGGAAATGGTGAAGTCTATCCTTGCGCATCTCGACATTGACCGGTGCAGCTAGAGCTAGGTGTGGGTAGGTGGCCCACACCGCGACGGGTCGAGCCAGCGGCCAAAGCCGTGCACGGTGTTGATATGCAGGCAGCCAGACTCACAGGCCACACGGGATGTTGGGGGGACGAGAGAATCTCACTACGTCCGTGTAGTACCTTCTGGACCGAGCCTGGACGCAAAAGGTCGGACTTTTCGTACACGTACGCAGGTAAAGGGCAGGCCCGTGGCGATGACCAAAAGGACACCGGCGCGTCCACATCGACGGCGACCACTCCATCCACACGGGGGCGGGATACGGGTGCCCGAGAGATCCGTCGCTTCCAGGGCCAGGGAAACCCAAAAGCGCCTCGTCACGCTCCGTCGGGGAGGTTGACGCGCCTTTGCCCCTGCATCACTGCCGTGACCGAACCAGAACCAGAACCAAAACCAAAACTAAACCACGGGCCGTCATGTGCGGGCGGGCGGCGGCGGCATCGGCATCGGCGTCACGGTCGCCCCGGGCAAAGAAAGAAATGGCTCACAATGAAATGCCCGGGGAATCTCCCCGCTGGCCCTGCCCTGCCCTGGGCAGCGGACATCGCATGTCATCTGGATCACATTGCTTGGTTTCGTTGCCTTGCCTCCAATTGGACAAGGACGGCCAGACATGCCAACAGCTACCTATAGCTATAGCTAGGTGATAGTACTACTGCTACTAGTAGCACTAGAAGCTGAAGCAAACAATAGGGGATGATGGCGCCGCCCGGGCGGAAAAAATAAAGAGATAAAGACAGAGGGGGGATGGGATTAAGCGATGGGGGAAATCATGGCAACTTGCCAGGTGCAGCGCAACCTGCTGCCCCTGCCTGCACCTGCACGCCTCGGCCCTCGGGTCTGTCCCTGACCGCCGCTGCACGCACGTAGCAGGAGGAGGAGGTGGCGTGGACACATGCTAGCTACAGCTCTGAATCCTGGGCTAGTCGAGGTAGCAGCAGCAGTAGCCAGTAGGCCATGCGCTTGACGTTGCGCCCTCGGCCTCACGCCAACTACACCGCGCGCTCCTATCCTGTCCGTTTGGGGTAAAAGGAACAAATGAGGCGGCCCAGCGCGGGACGGCCCGAACCTATCCTGTCCGTTTTGTGTCCGGGCCGATCCATTTCGAGCGCAAATTTGCGGCGGATTTGGGTCGCGGCGGACACAAAACGGACGCGTGCCTCGTCCGCGTCGGGGCCGCGTGGCAGGCGGCCACCTACCTCCCACCCGGCCAACATCAATGCGCACGAGCGGGCGGCCCCACCTGTCATCCGCACGTCGGACGGTCGCCGTCCTTCTTTACGTGGGAAGCGTGGACGGGTCGCGTCCACACTGTCCCACGCCACCCCGCGGCCTCCTCGAAACGCGGCAGCGCCTGCTCCCAAACCCTAGCCAAAAAACTCGCCGGCCGGCCGCCCGCAGCCATGGGCCTCTGAAACTACGGCCGCAAAGGCAAGCACGACAGCGAGGCTGGTTCCTCGTCGGGGCGCCGCCGCGGCTCGGTGAAGAAAGAGGAGCCCGCGTCGCCATCGCCACCAGCGCGGGCCCCCGCGCCGCCCGCCTTCTCCATCGCGCCCACGTCCGCCGGCGAGCGCGACCGACATTACATCCACGTGTCGGTGTGCCGCCATTATTGGGAGACGAGGACGCCGCTCCCCTGGAGCGACGTCCATCTCCCCAATAACTGGCATCTCTCCGCCGACCGGGTCCCCATCCCGCCGGTCCCGACGAGCGGCCGTGCGCGCGACGAGGAGATCGAGCGCCGCCGCCGCCTCCTCCCCGACGACCTCTTCTACAACGTCAGGTACGCCCCCGACTCCGGGCTCTGGGACACCTGGTTTCGTGACGAGCACGACACCAGGCACGCGTCGTTCTTCGCCGGCACCTCGACGGGGACGCGGCGGCCACGACAGGAGCGCGCAGCGCCTGCTCCCCAGGAGCGCGGGCGTAGGCGGGTGCGTGGCGTCACGCCCACGCCGTCGCCTTCGCCGTCTCCATCGCCACCACCACCTCCTCGCATGACGGAGGAGGAGGAGGCCCGTCTCGTTGCGCGCGTCATGGAGGACTCCATGCGCACGCACGACGAGCGCCAGTGGGAGGGCCTCGAGGAGATGATGGCCCGCTCTGCCACCGGCGAGGTCGCCATCCCCGAGCTCGAGATTGTGGCGAAGGAGGAGGAGGAGGTGGAGGAGCCGCCGGTGGCCGCGTTCCACCCGGCCCTGGTTGGTCAGGGGTGGGGCTGGTCGTGCACGGTAGAAGAGATGGCCGACGTCGTGGGCGTGAACTGGCGCCCCACGCCGCCGCGGTCACCGGAGCGGGAGGCGTCGCCGCGGGAGGAGGTGGTGCAGGCACCTCCCGCTGTCCAGCCAGCCCCCGTCTACCACGCATCGCCGGCCCATCTCTGGACGCCGCCGGCCTACGTCGACCTGGTCAGCGACGACGATGACACCGACGGTCAGTGAGCGGCGTCGGCCACGGCATCGACGGGCGCGGCAGGAGCAGGAGCGCGCGGGGAGCCGTTTTTCTTTTTTGCTTTATGTTAATTACGAACTGGGCCGTTAAGTGGACTGACAAACTGGGCCGTTTTATGGCCGTAACCCCTATATATATATATATTTTATGTTTTTTTAACTAAGTTTATTTACTTTTTTAGTCATATCATTTAGTTTTTAAACTTTTTTTATTCACGTCCATCCCAGACAGGTTTTGGGGTGCGGCCGCGCGTTAGACGCACCCACGACCCATCGGACAAAAGCGGACATGGACGAATCCATCGACGCCTCAAAGGAACAAAATTCGGTCAAACCGGACGTCCGTTTGAGATCGCGCGGTGAAGTTGGGGCCTCAGTTTTGCACGGACGGGCGGACGGACGCGTGGGGGGCACGTCTGCGGAATTCGCTCCGGCTGCGAGACACGAGGGCGAGGCTTCTCGTCGTCTCCGCGCAAGATTTGCTTTGCTCCCGCCCCGCCCACGGATCCGCCTGCGATCCCTCCTACTGTTTCTTCATTTTACCTACTGTGCAGTGCGCCGCGCGTCGCGCCCATGCCTCCTCCTCCTCTGCCGCTGCTGCTGCTGTCGCCTTGCCCTGCATCGCCACCGTTGAGCAGTCCTGCGCCGCACCGGAAAGGACCGGAATCAATAAAAAGGGCTGCTTTGGTCTGGTTTTAAGAGCCGGCCCCGGTATCTCGGACACGCCCATGCCGGCCGGCCTCCATTCCGTCGCCGCATCGCATCACGCATCAAATCAGGGGCTGACTTTGATCGCAGCTGCCCTAAATTCGAAAAAAGAAATAGTCAAGTACCTCTACTGTAGCTACTAACTATACTCCTACTGTGGCTAAACTAGCAGCACGGCCTCGGTTTTCATCACCAGTTGTACTTCCCAGGTCAACATCATCTTCATCCCTCCCTCGCAACAGCTGCACCGTGCAGCGCTAGTTGGAGTGTTAGGTGGATAAGGTGCACGCGAGACATGTGTGACATGGCCACATCAGGCGGCTGCTTATAGTTTAATTAGCCTAACAGAGAGATATATATAGTACACATACTAGCACTTCTCCTAATCAACACAACAAGCTGAGTGTGGAATTAGTAGCAAGACAAGAAGATGGGAAACAGGAAAAAGGCAGAGTGATCAAGACCACGGTTTTGGCGCACCCTATGTGAACTGAACTGCGCTTTTCCCACCATCTAAAAAAGCGGTCAACCGAAAACCGAAAAGCGAAGGCTTCGATAACCATGTTGGTTTCATGGGTGATCTGGAATGAGCGTAATGCAAGGGTGTCTAGACACAAGAGTGCCCCTCCGCATGTCTTGCTAAACAATGTGATCGAAGAGTCCAACCTTTGGGTTAAAGCCGGGGCGAAAAATCTAGGGTCTTTCTTATTGCGAGAGTAATTGCCATGCCGTTTCTTGGCACTGTGTTGTAACAAACTCTTTCTCCTCCTCATTTAATATATGAGGCAAATCTTTTGCCTCCGTTTCAAAAAAAAAAAAAGCGGTCAACAAAACATACTAGTACTGCATCTCGAGCTGTCTCTCGATCGTCTCCTGAGATGATTGAACGCTTAATGTGCGTGTGCTCGCTGGATCGCCACGTCGCGGTCAACGTTTCTGCTCCGGTCTTCCTTCCTCTTTGGTTGAAGCATTCCGCGTTTGACCCAGTCCATCCCCCCTTCATCATCCGTTAACATGCCCCTAGCCACTCATCCTTCTTATACTCACTTTTGATTACAGAATAATATTCATTCCTTTAAATTAGCAGATTACTATAACCAACCAAATCCTTTTTTTGTGACGACATGTACATACTCTACCGTGTTTTATCAAGCGGGGGATTCTCGTGTGTGCGGCTGGTCCTACAGCTAGTGAGCCAAAACAAGTATACTAAGTACACTGTGCGTAACATGCAATTAGCTCTACTAATTGTAACCTGCTAGCTGCTAGGTAGTACAGCTGATCACTAGTACCACTAGGATCAACCCAATCCACACAGATATACTCCCTCCGTTCGGATTTAGATGTCGCGAGTGCTGTACAGTACGCATTTTGCAAACACGTCCTTATACTTTCAAATCATTTGAAAAAACACCCGTCTCCTTCCTCAGTTCTCCACCGTCGCCCGCGCGTCGCCGGCTCCGGCCACCTTCCCCCGTCTTCCTCCCCAGTCCACCGTTCTCCTCAGCACCCAGCCGCGCTTCATAGGACCCAGCCGCCTGTGCAGGAGACGACCTGCGTCGTCACGGAGGAGACGCGCAGGACCTCCACGGACGCGACCTGCGCAGCCGCCCACCTGCGCAGCCGCCATGGTTGTGCCCTCGCCTACCTGAGCGGCGGGATTGCTCCAACAGTCACCTCCCTCTGAATCGTGCCGAGAAGCACAAAATCAACGACTGGGTCCTTGATTTCGTCCACCTTGGTCGCCGTCGCCGCGGACAATTCTGGCCGCCGTCGCCGACGCTGGGTCTTCGTCGCCGCTCTGGCCCAGGGTGTTCGTCGCCGCGTTGGCCCTGCTCAACCTCTCCTCCAAGGCCAGGATCTTCCTCTCCGCGCTGGTCCTGCTTCGACGGTCGCGCCCGCCCCCGCCTCTGTTGCTGCTGCTGGTATTCCCCGCCCCGCCCCCAGTTTCTGAATGCCTCCCTGTTGGATGCTGGAGTAGAAACTGGATGCTGGATTGAACACTGGATGCTGGATGCTGAATGCCTCCCTGTTTAATTGTAAAGCAAAACTGAATTAAAGCAAAATTGAATTCTGAATGCTGCTGATAACACAATTATACTGAATAGTACTCCTACTGAATGCTGAATGCTGGAGTAGTTGATGCTGCTGAATGTTGAATGATGATGCTGGAGTACTGAATTAGGAGCAGGAGTAGTAAATTCACTTACTGGAGTACTGAATGATGATGCTGGAGTACTGAATGATGATGTTGTTTAAAATTGATGCCAGTACTCCTACTCTCTGTACATTTGGAGCACACTCTCTTCTCTCAGTGCAGCAGTGCTTGCTACCAAAAATAAATAAACTGTGTCAGGTAACTACTGGTAGATGAAGCTAACTACTGGTAGATAAACTGTGTCAGCTAGTGCTCTGGTTTTTGCATCTTTCTCTGTAAAATACTCCTGCTTATAATTAATTAATTAATTTCTCAAGGGAAGAAAGAAGAAGAAGATAAGAATGGGATTTAATTGGATGGTCCTGCCATCTCCTCTTGCTTAATGAGCTGTTAATGTGCCCCCTTTATAATTAATTAATTAATTTCTCAAGGGAAGAACTCTTATGCATTTGCTCAGTGTAGGCAAAAAATGGCTGAGTTAGAATAGATCAGCCTTAATGAATATGCTGACCCCAAGCATAGAACTAAAATCAACCCATGGACATTTCATTAAACAGGAGAGTAGCAATCTGATTCTTTTGTGTAACCATGCTATTTGTTTTACTGGAAGGTTCAAAAAAGCACCTGATTCTTTTGCCTCTTCTGAGTCTGAATCCCAGGGCTGCACTTGGAAGTGAGTCTTTTCTTTGGCTTTGCGCCCAAAAGCAGTTGACTAGGGGTACTGTCAGTGCCCTCATCTTGTTCATTCTTGGCATTGCCAGCTTCATGTTCCACACCTAGGCATAACAAAATATTACAATTTCTTTTTATAAAAATATATTACTATCTCAATATGAAACAAGTTGAGGCAAGTATTTCAACAAAAATAACCCTGCTAGGAGAGGTTAAATGAACATGCCTTTTGTTTTCCATATAAGAGGGTTAACTGAGCAGCCTTTCAGATATTCTCAAAAGAAAAAGAAAAAGAGCAGTCTTTCAGATGAGAGGTAAACTGAAAAGGCACAGTGGCTGGACATGAGGCGACTTGAGCAAGGATCTATACTGTGGCTGGACACTGAGATTAACCAATCAACTTTTTCATGCTGTAACAGGAATAATAGTAACATGACTAATCAACATGCAGCAAATAATCGATACATAATTATTGGTGCCATTTATGTTTTTATATACTCCCTCTATAAACAAATAGAGGTCGTATGTCCCATCTCCTATGCAGCGGTGAAGAGAGCTGAAGCAGAGCATGTTTATTTAGGCTGAAGAACAGAGTCCAACAGAACAGAGGAGGCAGAAAACTGAACCCCGGAGACGCTTTGGCACGCGCATAGGAAGCCTGCCGTCCGATGTGCAAGCAAAGGTTTGGGTAACTTCCTGATGAGGTTTATAGGGCTGGCTGGGAAAAGGAATTGGGCATCTCAAGATCACACCACGAACTGAACCTGGGGTACCCTGGCAAGCACCAACTGTAAAGCAAAGATGCATGATGCCCAACATTCAGAGATGAACAGTGGCACAACATTCAGAAGCAGCGGCGCAGGTTGTTCCTTGAGGCTAGAGCAGGGGTGGAGTACCCTGAGGCTGGAGCAGGGGTGGAGAGGCGTCCTCCATAGCACCGGGGGCGCGGAGCGGAGCAGGGGTGGAGCAGCGTCCTCCATGGCGTCGGCATCCCGGCGCGCGAGCGAGCTGCGTGGTGGATCTGGGAGGGAGAGAGGATGGGGTCTCCCCTGAAGCTCACGGCCACCGGCGCCAGGAGCTTGGCGGCGGTGAAGGCCTCGCATCGACGGAATCCGTCGCCGGCTTGAACTCAAAGGTCCAAGCTTGAACTCAATCCGTCGCCACGGGAAGGAGGAGAGGAGCGCGGCGAGGCCACCGAAGGTGGGGGAGGAGAGCGCGGCGACGCGATAGAAGGTGGGGAGGGGAGGGGGAGGGGGGTGAGCGCGGCGGCAGCGTGGCGGCGAGACGGAGAAGAGCATGGAGCGGACCGCGGCGGCCAGCCGGAGAAGAGAGTGAGGGCGAGGACCGCGGGTTCGGTCGGAAATAGATGGAGGGGGTTTTCGCAAAAAAGACGTCGCGACATCTAAATCCGAACGGAGGGAGTACTTATGGATTTTGTGGTAGACCCACATGCAAATATGCAGTGGAGAGTGGTGGAGTGGTGGTGGTGGTCCTCACCACTCCCTGCCTTTCGAATGAACAACCACATTTAATTAACAATGCTGGAAGAAAAAAGAAATGCGAACGCAGTCCACTTTGTCAGTCACATGGTGCCTCGTCCATCAGCTGGGCCCGAAGGCAGCCACGGGTGCCTGCTGGCACCTGTCTCTCTTGTTATTTTCCCGATTCAGCAAGTTCCTTGAACCTTTCTTACCCTTAATAATCAAGTAAAAGTGATAGGCGGACGGATGATGTACTAGTACTATTTTAGCCAGTGCTCCAATTAATCCCCTGTCGCGGGGACTGCAGACACTTTGAGACAAACAGCTAAATAGGCAAGTACTACTAGTATCCATACACAGTCATCATCGGCAGCTCATCATGCATTCGCAATGCATGCTCGTCACGGCTTCACAAACACTGGGGACACTGACTGGTTATCCCTAAAAAAAAAAACGCATTTCACATTCGGATACCTCAAATTCATATTATTACATGCAACGCGAAATCTAATTTACGTGGAGCTCGTCCGGCTCCGCCCTGGCCACGTCCGGCAGACGGTTGCGCTCCTCAAAGTGTTGGGCCGGTCGTCGACAAAGTAGGGTAGGGCATGGGACACAAGGTGGCTCACGGGATTCAAGGCCTCACCGTCTCCCATGCCCTACTCTTCCTCGTCGGAGATCGGAACCCGAACGGTACCGGTGGACGGCAGATCGATGATGGATCCGTCTGGGTACGAGCCGCCGACGTCCACCACGATGCGATTGAGACGCCCGGATGCGCCATATGGGGTGCCGGAGAATGCGACTCCGCCTCGCCGATGTTCGCCGCCACCTGCCGCACCCGGTGCCTTGCACGGCGTGCCATGGCCTCGTGGGACGATGGTGCGTCCCCAATATCGGCGCGCCACCAGATTGCGCGTCCGCCAACGCGTTCAGACGCCGCACAGACCGCAAGGCCTCCGGCGAGGCAGCTACGGTCAGCCTAGCGCCAGATCCATGCGTCATTTGGGCGGACGTAATGGACTCCCGACGGATGGAGTCCGAGCGCACCCGTCCACGGGCCTCCTTCCCGGGCGCGGCGGAGCGGAAGCCAGACGACCATCTCCTCCTCGAGGCCGCGTGGGATGAGCTCGGGGTCGACGGATTTGGAGGTGAAGGACTCGAATCCGGAGACGACATGAAGGAGCCAAAGACGAGCTTGGGTGGCGGAGGGAAGGGGGTGAAGTGGCTAAGGTTAGGTTCGGTGAGCGGATGGGGAGGATTTTTATGTGGGGTCGAGTGGGCCAGCGTGGGTCGGGTCCAACATGGCGGGTGTGCCCGGGCGCCCCATATACGCCCCATATTTGGGCTGGAGATGGGCGGTGCCGGTCAGTCCGGACGTTTGAGGGCCGTTTGAGGGGCTCGTCTGGGTCAAAAAATCATGACCGGGCGGCCCGCACGGGCGTATAAGTTGGGTTTGAGAGGTCCGGCTGTAGATGATCTAACTGGTGCGGCCAAATTCATTGTTTTGACCCTTTGGACTTACTTTAGCCCGATCTGACCCCATGTGCAAAAATATCGGATCTAACCATTTTCCTACCGCCACCCGACCTGGCGGTAGGCAAGAACAGGCTACCGTCACAGGCTCTGGCGGTAGAGTTTGGGTCAACGTAGACGGCGTCGTCTGACCGCACTGATGTGGGTAAGCCCCCACTGCCATAGACGGTGGCGGTAGGATGCGGTGCCCTACCGCGAGAGTCTGTGGCGGTAGGCTGCTGAATGCTCAAAACCAGTGGTTGGTGGCTTGGGCGGGCTCCACAAGCCACCCATTCGCCTCCAAAACATTTCTTCCTCGAGCATAGCCCCTCCCCCCACCCTAGGCTCCATCAAATTCATCTCCATTGCTTGAGTTTTATCTGGTGGATTGAGGCCATTTTCATCACTCAATGTACCTCACTCACTCTCTTCTTTTTGGTTGGTTGGAATCAACTTATTTGGTGGCATTGATTACTTTTATGCAAACCCTACTTGTGCTCATTTTTTTGTGAAATCAATGGATTTGATGGATGCTAGATCTAGATCTTGGGTTGTATATGTGCGATTGACCATGTGTAGTATGCCTAACTTTGTTGTTTGTAGCTAGATCTAGGGATATTGTAGGGTTAGGGTTAAGCAAAGCCATAATTTAGTTGTTAGGGTTAAGCCAATGATATTTTGTTCTTTAGTTATTTGTTTTGTTGCTTGAATGTATTGCATAGAAATTTTGTTGATCTATGGATGCAAAGTATATATTCCATCCATATTATGTTATCGACCCATCGTTTACTTATTCTTAAATTTATTTAGATGGGTAGTCTCGTTAATCTTCATTATTTGGACAAGGAGACATTTATGAACGACAATGATGATGAAGGGGAAGAACCCATGGTTTTTGACTCTAGCCCAACCTATGAGGATGTAGTTGTGAAAGTGAGAAGTGTGTTATACTGGATGGACCCTAAGGAGGTTAAACTTATTGGAAGTTATGATGTTGGAGTAGGGGTGAAGTCTCAATTGAAGAGTATGCCTATCGACTCGGAATTGGATTGGAAGGTGTACAAGGGTAAAGTTGACCAATCGCAAGACAACTCACTTGAATTATTTGCCACCAAGGTTGATGTTACTCTGCTACAAATTGACTTGAACCGGCATGCCTCCTCCCAAATACATGATGGTAGGGTCAAGGTGTATGTCCACAATTCTTATAGCCAACCACCAAGTAGCCAAATAAATGAAGCGGAGATGAATGATAGAGCCATAGTAATTCAAGACCCAAAGATTCATGCTATGGCTCATGTTGATGATGATTCTATTGGTCATGATGATGATGCTTACGCGGAAGAAGAAGAGATTCATTACAATTCAATTGGTAACTTGGATGTCACTGTCCATCAGCAAGACATGGATTGTAGCCTCCCCTATAACCATATGTGTGGTTATGTCTCGGATGATGAGGGGCCGGAGGAAGAATGGACGGGGATGGATTCACAGTGCAAGAAAATCAAGTCTTTAAGGAGGTGCACAGTAAGGAAAGAGGAGCCCCATTGTTTCGTGATCTTTGCCTTGCCGACCATACCATTGTTGATGGTGGCATGAGACTGGGGTTGGTTGAACCAACACCGTGCTTGAGAGTCGGTGATCCAATGCCAAAGGATGAGGACGAGAATACTCATTTGAAAAAGGCATCAAGTGTGGGTGCTTCCAAGAGTTCAAGATGTGGTTGAGTGACTATGCCATTCTGAACCATATGCCATTTGTTGTTGGTCATTCCAACCAAGAGGTGCATTACACCGTGAAGTGTGACAAAGAAGGTTGACCATGGAAAGTTCATGGAAGAAGAATTCAAGAAACAGGGCAATGGGAGTTGAAAAGTTGTGTAGCTACTCACGAGTGCATACCGCCAGACAAAGCTGATCGAAGAAAGGGCCACCGTCAACTCACTTCAGAGTTTCTCAACTACAAATATTGAAAGGAGATATCCCATGACCCAACCGTGAAGGTGAAGTTTCTCATGAGTATTGTTGAAAAACTATATGGATACAAGGTCAATTATGGGAAGGTATGGAAGGCTAAGGCAAATGTTGTTAGAATGTTGCATGGTGATTATGCGGCCGCATACAATATTATTCGGAGGATGTTGGGAGCCATTGCACATAAGAACCCAGGCATGCGGCATGGGGTTGAGGAAATTGACGGAGTGTTCTGTCGTGCCTTCTGGATTTTTGGGCAATGCATCAAGGCATTTAAGCATTGTCGTCCGGTATTGTCTATAGATGGCACTTTCTTGACCGGTAAATACAAGGTCACACTAATGGTGGCAATGGCTCATTCATCCAATGATAACTTGTTGCTGGTGGCCTTTGCTTTAGTTCCTTCCGAGCATGACGACAATTGGGAGTGGTTCATGGGGCATGTGAGGACCAAGGTGATTGGGAAGAGGGAGGTATGCATCATATCAGACCGACACTATGGCATTCTCAAGGCCATAGAAGTTGTCATTCCCGAGCTCTCAAAACTTCAACACCGATGGTGCATGAGGCATTTTGTGGTAAACTTTTATCGGGCATGCAAGAGCAAGGAGTTTTGCAAAGACCTTACCCATGCTTGTGTGGCATTCACCATCGATGCATTCAAGATCCGCTATGATAAATTCTTCAAGGCGTTGGCAAAGGGCAATGGGGTAAGAGCTTTCTTGGAAAGGAATTTCGTGGAGAAGCATAAGTGGTCACGCGCTTACGATGAAGGAGGTTGGAGATACGGTGACATGACGAGGAACATGGTTGAATGCTTCAACAATGTGCTTAAGGGTGTCCGTTCTTTGCTGGTGAGTGCAATACTGAAATATACCTTCTTGAAGCTGAACGAATATTTTCTTAGGCATTCTCAAACCACCGCCAAATGGATAGGTTAGAAAAATTAGTATCCCAGCAAGGTTGATGATTGGTTGAGGTTTCAAGCAGGCAAGTCTTTGCATAAACACATCATTAGATTCAACGACAAAGAAATGAGCTACCAAGTGGACGATCCAGGTGGCACATCACGAGACAATGTGACTTACGAGGGTGTTGCGTATGAGGTGCACCTCAAGAACAAGTGGTGTCAGTGTGAGAGGCCTCATAAGTATCACTAGCCGTGCGTGCATTTTACGACGACGGCCAAGGCGAGAAACTTGTGTTTCTAATGGGAGGACCATGCGGTTGCAGGAGTTCACATTGGAAGCCACGAGGTTGACATGGGCGCCTCGATTTCATCCTTTCCTTGACCAGTCACAGTGGCCTAAGTATGATGGCCCACATATTGTGCCTGACCCTGAACTCATGGTGCCTACAAAGGGAAGAAGAAGAAAGAAGAGGTTTAGGAGTGACATGGATGATCTAGCTGGATACACCGGAATGCAATAATTTGGTAGCGGTCATTTCATAGAGCCACCGGATACCAACAATTGTGGACAATGTGACGATATGGGACACAATGTTAGGAGATGCACCAAAAATCCAAGGACCGGTGCCAACACGAGCTCTAGCCAAATGGGTGTCCGTACAGGAGGTTCCGGTGGCACACGAGGAGGTAGGAGTGGTGGCCGTGGAGGATGGATTAGTCTTAGAGGTAGTGCACAAGGTGTCACTACTATTGGTGCGCGTGGAGGACGGACGAGTCTTAGAGGTGCCGTTGGGGGTGGTCATGCTTCTAGTGTTACTAGGGAGGCAGAGGATTGATAGAGGAAGGCCTATTGACGTTTTGCTTGATCCAGATGGTTGAAATAATATGAATGGTACTTGTTATTTTCTGTGATCACTCTTGTTTTATTCCCTCTATTTAATATGTTGATATTTTTCACTAACGACCACTCTTATTTTTGTAGGCATGGCTGAGGGAGTCCTGGATTAAGGGGTCCTCGGACAACCGGACTATATGCATATGCTGGACTGTTGGACCATGAAGATACAAGATAGAGGACTTCGTCCCGTGTCCGGATGAGACTCTCCTTTGCGTGGAAAGCAAGCTCGGCGATTCGGATGTAAAGATTCCTTTCTCTGTAACCGACTCTGTGTAACCCTAGCCCCCTCCGGTGTCTATATAAACCGGGGGCTTTAGTCTGTAGGACAAGAACAATCATAATCATAGGCTAACTTCTAGGGTTTAGCCTCTACGATCTCATGGTAGATAAACTCTTGTAATACTCATATCATCAAGATCAATCAAGCAGGAAGTAGGGTATTACCTCCATCGAGAGGGCCCGAACCTGGGTAAACATTGTGTCCCCGCCCTCGTGTTACCATTAGCCTTAGACGCACAGTTTGGGACCCCCTACCCAAGATCTGCCGGTTTTGACACCAACATTGGTGCTTTCATTGAGAGTTCCACTGTGTCATCACCATAAGGCTTAATGGCTCCTTCAATCATCCACAACAACACAGTCCAGGGTGAAGTTTTTCTCCCCAGACATATCTTCATATTCGCCAGCTTCGCACTACGGGCCAACTCGTTTGGCCATCTGGAGCAGATCGACAGCTACGCCCTTGGCCATCAGGTCAAGTTTGGAAGCTTGAACTACACCGCCGACATCCGCGGAGACTTGATCTTCGACAGATTCGAGCCCATGACAGCCGCGCCCTTCCGCCACGATGAACATGACCTAAATCTGTCATCAGACTGTGTGCAGGAGATTGCGCCTGTAACCGCACTTGCCCTAGAACCAGAGCAGAGCGTGCCATCCAAGGACGGGAGGCTCAACCTCGCCACGGAAGCCACAGACTCAGCGGCGCTAGAGCTAAACACAGATCTGACCTCCAACAGGGCTTGTGTCATCGGAACCTTGGACTCATCTCCGGCCATAGGCTCCGAACCGCGTGTATCCGCACCCATCGAATCTGATCGGGCACCGATCTTAGAGTTCAGCTCCGCGGACATCTTCCAACACTCACCCTTAGGCGATGTGTTAAACTCATTAAAGTCCCTCTCCTTGTCAGGAGATTCTTGGTCGAACTATGTCCGGTTTGAGTGGGAAGCGGATGACGAAGAGCTTCGTTGCCCACCCACCACCCACTTGATAGCCATTGTTGACGATTTGACCGACATGCTTGATTTCGACTCCGAAGACATCGACGGTATGGACGACGATGCCGGAGAAGAATAGGAACCACCGCCCACAGGGCGCTGGACAACCACCTCCTCATATGATATATACATGGTGGATACACCCAAGGAAGACAATGGCTATGACAAAAAGGATCCAGTTGAGGATAAACTTCCTGAGAAACAGTCTAAGCACCGACATCAGCGGCGCCGCTCTAAAACATTCCATGGTAAAAATAGAGATACCGGCACAAGAGAGAATAGCACTCCGGCCGATGCCGAAGACAACGAAGACCCCACCAAGCCAAGTTTCAAACAGCCTGAACGGGAAGACGAGCGAGCCAGCCCCGATGAACAGGCCGTGAACGACGACTCAGAGGACAACAACTACATGCCCCTCTCCGAGGACGAGGTGAGCCTCGGCGACGAAGAATTTATCGTGCCTGAGGATCCCATTGAGCAGGAGCGTTTTAAGCGTCGGCTTATAGCCACGGCAAAGATCCTGAAGCAGCAGCAGCAGCAGCTTCAAGCTGATCAAGATTTGCTCACTGATAGATGGACTGAGGTCCTGGCAGCCAAGGAATACAGACTCGAACGCCCAACCAAAAGTTATCCGAAGCGCAAATTGCTACCTCAATTCGATGAAGAGGCGCTGGAGCCAGTACTACCAGCGCATAATGTGGCTGACCGACCATCGTGTGGCCGAGACAAAATGACAATTCAACCCGAACACCAGTCGACGCCACGTCACTGAACAAATAGAAATACAACAGCTCGGGGATACACACATGACCTACGGTACGACTTGGAGAACAGAGCAGGCCAGACCAGATCAATCTATGGATCACGGGGGCATGCCCCAATGCACGATGGTGGCCACCACACCGGATATAACAAATACACACCTGTCCGGGCCGAATACCGCAGACCGGCTCCATTCGAGCTGCGTCGTGACGTAGCCCGACACAGAGGCGCTGCACACCCCCTATGCTTCACTGATGAAGTAATGGAACATGAATTCCCAGAAGGGTTCAAACCCATAAACATTGAATCATATGATGGAACAACAGATCCTGCGGTATGGATCGAGGACTTCCTTCTCCATATACATATGGCCCGCGACAATGACCTCCATGCATCAAGTATCTCCCGCTAAAACTCAAGGGACCAGCTAGGCACTGGTTGATTAGTCTACCCGAAAACTCCATTGGCAGTTGGGAGAACCTGGAAGATGCATTCCTTGACAACTTCCAGGGCACTTATGTCCGACCTCCGGATGCTGATGACTTAAGTCATATAATCCAACAGCCCGGAGAGTCAGCCAGGAAATTCTGGACTCGGTTCTTAACTAAAAAGAACCAAATCATTGACTGTCCGGATGCCGAAGCCCTAGCGGGCTTTAAGCATAACATCCGCGATGAGTGGCTCGCCCGACAGCTCGGCCAAGAGAAGCTGAAGTCCATGGCAGCCCTTACGACGCTCATGACTCGCTTTTGTGCGGGCGAGGATAGCTGGCTAGCTTGTAGCAACAGCACCTCAAGTAAACCTGGCACTTCTGAAGCCATAGGTAGCAACGGCAAGCCCCGACGCAACAGACACAAGCATCGAAATAATGGCGATAACGCCGAAGACATGGCCGTCAATGCCGGATTCAGTGGCTCCAAGTCCGGTCAGCGGAAAAAGCCATTTAAAAGAAACAATCCAGGCCCGTCCAGTCTAGACCGCATACTCGATCGTCCATGTCAAATCCACGGCACACCCGATAAACCTGCCAATCACACCAACAGAGAATGTTGGGTCTTTAAACAGGCCGGCATGTTAAATGCTGAAAACAAGGAAAAGGGATCGCAAAGTGACAACGACGAGGAACCTCGGCCACCGAACACAGGGGGACAACAGAAGTTTCCTCCTCAAGTTAAAACAGTAAATATGATATACGCTACCCATATCCCCAAAAGGGAACGGAAGCGCACACTAAGGGACGTCTACCCGATGGAGCCAGTCGCCCCAAAATACAACTCGTGGTCTGCTATGTCTTGAGCTTGCGTTGGTTTTCCTTGAAGAGGAAAGGGTGATGCAGCAATAGTAGCGTAAGTATTTCCCTCAGTTTTTGAGAATCAAGGTATCAATCCAGTAGGAGGCTCCTCAAAAGTCCCACGCACCTACACAAACAAACAAGAACTCGCAACCAACGCCATAAAGGGGTTGTCAATCCCTTCAAGGCCACTTGCAAAAGTGAGATCTGATAGAGATAATATGATAAGATAAATATATTTTTGGTATTTTATAATATAGATAGGAAAAGTAAAGATGCAAATAAAATTAGATTGAAAGCTTATATGATAAGAGATAGACCCGGGGCCATAGGTTTCACTAGTGGCTTCTCTCAAGATAGCATAAGTATTACGATGGGCGAACAAATTTCTGAGGAGCAATTGTTAGAAAAGCGAATAATTATGAGATTATCTAGGCGTGATCATGTATATAGGCATCATGTCCGTGACAAGTAGACCGACTCTCGCCTGCATCTACTACTATTAAACCACACATCGACCGCTATCCTGCATGCATCTAGAGTATTAAGTTCATAAAGAATAGAGTAACGCATTAAGAAAGATGACATGTGTTGGAAATATGCCCTAGAGGCAATAATAAAATGATTATTATTATATTTCCTTGTTCATGATAATTGTCTATTGTTCATGCTATAACTGTATTAACCGGAAACCGCGATACATGTGTGAATACATAGACCACAACATGTCCCTAGTGAGCCTCTAGTTGACTAGCTCGTTGATCAACAGATGGTCACGGTTTCCTGACTATGGGCATTGGATGTCATTGATAACGAGATCACATCATTAGGAGAATGATGTGATGGACAAGACCCAATCCTAAGCATAGCACAAGATCGTGTAGTTCGTTTGCTAAAGCTTTTCTAGTGTCAAGTATCAGTTCCTTAGATCATGAGATTGTGTAACTCCCGGATACTGTAGGAGTGCTTTGGGTGTACCAAACGTCACAATGTAACTGGGTGACTATAAAGGTGCACTACAGGTATCTCCGAAAGTGTCTGTTGGGTTGGCACGAATCGAGACTGGAATTTGTCACTCCGTATGACGGAGAGGCATCTCTGGGCCCACTTGGTAATGCATCATCATAATGAGCTCAATGTGACTAAGTGGTTAGTCACGGGATCATGCATTATGTAACGAGTAAAGTGACTTGCCGGTAACGAGATTGAACGAGGTATTGGGATAACGATGATCGAATCTCGGGCAAGTAACGTACCGATTGACAAAGGGAATTGCATACGGGATTACTTGAATCCTCGACATCGTGGTTCATCTGATGAGATCATCGTGGAACATGTGGCAGCCAACATGGGTATCCAGATCCCGCTGTTGGTTATTGGCCGGAGAGCTGTCTCGGTCATGTCTGCGTGATTCCCAAACCCGTAGGGTCTACACACTTAAGGTTCGATGACGCTAGGGTTATTAGGAAGACTTTTATGTGATTACCGAATGTTGCTCGGAGTCCCGGAATGAAGGAAATATGCCCTAGAGGCAATAATAAAGTTATTATTTATTTCCTTATTTCATGATAAATGTTTATTATTCATGCTAGAATTGTATTAACCGGAAACATAATACATGTGTGAATACATAGACAAACATAGTGTCACTAGTATGCCTCTACTTGACTAGCTCGTGAATCAAAGATGGTTAAGTTTCCTAGCCATGGACAAAAGAGTTGTCATTTGATTAACGGGGTCACATCATTAGGAGAAAGATGTGATTGACTTGACCCATTCCGTTAGCCTAGCACTTGATCGTTTAGTATATTGCTATTGCTTTCTTCATGACTTATACATGTTCTTGTAACTATGAGATTATGCAACTCCCGTTTACTGGAGGAACACTTTGGGTGCTACCAAACGTCACAGCGTAACTGGGTGATTATAAAGGAGTACTACAGGTGTCTCCAAAGGTACATGTTGGGTTGGCGTATTTCGAGATTAGGTTTTGTCACTCCGATTGTCGGAGAGGTATCTCTGGGCCCTCTCGGTAATGCACATCACTATAAGCCTTGCAAGCAATGTAGCTAATAAGTTAGTTACGGAATGATGCATTACGTAACGAGTAAAGAGACTTGCCAGTAACGAGATTGAACTAGGTATTGGATACCGACGATCGAATCTCGGGCAAGTAACATACCGATGACAAAGGGAATAACGTATGTTGTTATGCGGTTTGACCGATAAAGATCTTCGCAGAATATGTAGGAGCCAATATGAGCATCCAGGTTCCGCTATTGGTTATTGACCGAGAATAGTTCTAGGTCATGTCTACATTGTTCTCGAACCCGTAGGGTCCGCACGCTTAAGGTTTCGATGACAGTTATATTATGAGTTTATGAGTTTTGATGTACCGAAGGAGTTCGGAGTCCCGGATGAGATCGGGGACATGACGAGGAGTCTCGAAATGGTCGAGACGTAAAGATCGATATATTGGACGACTATATTCGGAGTTCGGAAAGGTTCCGAGTGATTCGAGTATTTTTCGGAGTACCGGAGAGTTACGGAAATTCGCCGGGGAGTATATGAGCCTTATTGGGCCATACGGGAATAGAGGAGAGAGGCCAAAAGGAAAGAGGCCTGCGCCCTCCCCTCTGGTCCGAATTGGACAAGGGGGGCAGCCCCCTTTTCCTTCTCCCTCTCCTCCTCTTTTCTTCTCCAACAAGGAAAGGAGGAGTCCTACTCCCGGTGGGAGTAGGACTCCCCCCTTGGCGCGCCTCCTCCATAGGCCGGCCGCCTCCCCCCTTGCTCCTATATATATGGGGGCAGGGGGGCACCCCAAAGACACAACAACAATTGATCCTTGAGATCTATTAGCCGTGTGCGGTGCCCCCCTCCACCATAGTCCTCCTCGATAATATTGTAGCGGTGCTTAGGCGAAGCCCTGCGACGGTAGAACATCAAGATCGTCACCACACCATCGTGCTGACGGAACTCTCCCTCGACACTCGGCTGGATCAGAGTTCG
Source organism: Triticum dicoccoides (assembly GCF_002162155.2). NCBI lineage: Eukaryota > Viridiplantae > Streptophyta > Magnoliopsida > Poales > Poaceae > Triticum > Triticum dicoccoides. Next base: position 402,125,635 of record NC_041381.1, on the reverse strand, counting down.
AGGGACGTCATCGAGCTGAACGTGTGCTAGAACTCGGAGGTGCCGTAGTTTCGGTGCTTGATCGGTCGGGCCGTGAAGACGTACGACTACATCAACCGCATTGTTCTAAAGCTTCCGCTTACGGTCTACGAGGGTACGTGGACAACACTCTCTCCTCTCGTTGCTATGCCATCACCATGATCTTGCGTGTACATAGGAATTTTTTTGAAATTACTACGTTCCCCAACAGTGGTATCAGAGCCTAGGTTTTATGCGTTGATGTTATTTGCACGAGTAGAACACAAGTGAGTTGTGGGCCATACAAGTCATACTGCTTACCAGCATGTCATACTTTGGTTCAGCGGTATTGTTGGATGAAGCGGCCCGGACCGACATTACGCGTACACTTACGCGAGACTGGTTTTACCGCCGTGCTTCGCACACAGGTGACTAGCGGGTGTCTGTTTCTCCAACTTTAGTTGAACCGAGTGTGGCTACGCCCGGTCCTTGAGAAGGTTAAAACAACACTAACTTGACGAACTATCATTGTGGTTTTGATGCGTAGGTAAGAACGGTTCTTGCTCAGCCCGTAGCAGCCACGTAAAATTTGCAACAACAAAGTAGAGGACGTCTAACTTGTTTTTGCAGGGCATGTTGTGATGTGATATGGTCAAGACGTGATGAGATATAAGTTGTTGTATGAGATGATCATGTTTTGTTGAAGTTATCGGCAACTGGCAGAAGCCCTATGGTTGTCTCTTTGTTGCATAAGATGCAAGTGCCAAATAATTGCTTTACTTTATCGCTATGCGATAGCAATAGTTGCAAGAGCAATAGTTGGCGAGACGACCATGTGACGACACATTGATATAGATCAAGATGATGAAGATCATGGTGTCGTGCCGGTAACGATAGAGATCATGACAGTACTTTGGAGATGGAGATCAAAGGCGCAAGATGATCATGGCCATATCATGTCACATATTTTGATTGCATATGATGTTTATCTGTTATACATCTTATTCTGTTTTGTTTGACGGTAGCATTATAAGATGATCTCTCACTAATTATCAAGAAGTGTTCTCCCTGAGTATGCACCGTTGCGAAAGTTCTTCGTGCTGAGACACCACATGATGATCGGGTGTGATAGGCTCTACGTTCAAATACAACGGGTGCAAAACAGTTGCACACGCGGAATACTCAGGTTAAACTTGACGAGCCTAGCATATAACAGATATGGCCTCGGAACACGGAGACCGAAAGGTCGAGCGTGAGTCATATAGTAGATATGATCAACATATTGATGTTCACCGTTGAAACTACTCCATCTCACGTGACGATCGGACATGGTGTAGTTGATATGGATCACGTAATCACTTAGAAGATTAGAGGGATGTCTATCTAAGTGGGAGTTCTTAAGTAATATGATTAATTGGACTTTAATTTATCATGAACTTAGTCCTGGTAGTATTTTGCAAATTATGTTGTAGATCAATAGCTTGCGTTGTTGCTTTCATATGTTTATTTTGATATGTTCCTAGAGAAAATTGTGTTGAAAGATGTTGGTAGCAATGATGCGGATTGGATCCGTGATCTGAGGTTTATCCTCATTGCTGCACAGAAGAATTATGTCCTTAATGCACCACTAGGTGACAGACCTATTCCAGGAGCAGATGCGGATGTTATGAACGTTTGGCTAGCTCAATATGATGACTACTTGATAGTTTAGTGCACCATGCTTAACGTCTTAGAATCGGGACTTCAAAGACGTTTTGAACGTCATGCACCATATGAGATGTTCCAGGAGTTGAAGTTAATATTTCAAGCAAATACCCGAATTGAGAGATATGAAGTCTCCAACAAGTTCTATGGCTAAAAGATGGAGGAGAATCGCTCAACTAGTGAGCATGTACTCAGATTGTCTGGGTACTACAGTCGCTTGAATCAAGTGGGAGCTATTCTTCCAGATAAGATAGTGATTGACAGAGTTCTCTAGTCACCATCACTAAGTTAGTAGAACTTTGTGATGAACTATAGTATGCAAGGGATGACGAAAACGATTCCCGAGCTCTTCGTGATGTTGAAATCGATGAAGGTAGAAATCAAGAAAGAGCATCAAGTGTTGATGATTGACAAGACCACTAGTTTCAAGAAAAGGGCAAAGGGATAGAAAGGGAACTTCAAGTAGAATGACAAGCAAGTTGTCACTCCCGCGAAGAAGCCCACAGCTGGACCAAAGCCTGAAACTGAGTGCTTACACTGCAAAGGAAATGGTCACTGGAAGTGGAAATGCCCTGAATATTTGGTGGATAAGAAGGATGGCGAAGTGAACAAGGGTATATTTGATATACAGGTTATTGATGTGTGCCTTACTAGTGTTTATAGTAGCCCGTGAGTATTTGATACTTGTTCAGTTGCTAAGATTAGTAACTCAAAATAGGAGTTATATAAACAGAGACTAGTTGAAGGGGAAGTGACAATGAGTGTTGGAAGTGGTTCCAAGATTGATATGATCATCATCGCACACTCCCTATACTTTCGGGATTAGTGTTGAACCTAAATAAATGTTATTTGGCGTTTGCGTTGAGCATGAATATGATTTGATCATGTTTATTGCAATACGGTTATTCATTTAAAATCAGAGAATAATTGTTGTTCTGTTTAAATGAATAAAACCTTTGATGGCCATACACCCAATGAAAATAGTTTGTTAGGTCTCGATCGTAGTGATACACATATTCATAATATTGATGCCAAAAGATGCAAAGTTGATAATGATAGTGCAACTTATTTGTGGCACTGCCGTTTGGGTCATATCGGTGTAAAGCGCATGAAGAAACTCCATAAAGATGGATTTTCGGAATCACTTGGTTATGAATCATTTGATGCTTGCGAACCATGCCTTTTGGGCAAGATGACTAAGACTCCGTTCTCCGGAACAATGGAGCGAGAAACAGATTTGTTGGAAATAATACATACTGATGTATGAGATCCAATGAGTGTTGATGCTCGTGGCAAGTATCGTTATTTTCTGACCTTCACGGATGATTTGAGCAGATATGGGTATATCTACTTAATGAAGCACAAGTCTGAAACATTTGAAAAGTTCAAAGAATTTCAGAGTGAAGTGGAGAATCATCGTAACAAGAAAATAAAATTTCTGTGATTTGATCGCAGAGACAAATATTTGAGTTACGAGTTTGGTCTTCAATTAAAACAATGTGGAATAGTTTCACAAACTCACGCCACCTGGAACACCACAATGTAATGGTGTGTCCGAATGTCGTAATCGTACTTTACTAGATATGGTGCGATCTATGATGTCTCTTATCAGTTTACCATTATCGTTTTGGGGTTATGCATTAGAGACAGCTGCATTCACGTTTAATAGGGCACCATCTAAATCCGTTGAGACGACACCGTATGAACTATGGTTTAGCAGTAAACCTAAGCTGTCGTTTCTTAAAGCTTGGAGTTGCGATGCTTATATGAAAAAGGTTTTCAACCTGATAAGCTCGAACCCAAATCGGAGAAGTGCGTCTTCATAGAATACCCAAAGGTAACTATTGGGTACACCTTCTATCATAGATCCGAAGGCAAGTTATTCGTTGCTAAGATGGATCCTTTCTAGAGAAGAAGTTTCTCTCGAAAGAAGTGAGTGGGAGGAAAGTAGAACTTGATGAGGTAATTGTACCTTCTCCCTTATTGGAAAGTAGTTCATCACAGAAATCAGTTCCAGTGATTACTACACCAATTAGTGAGGAAGTTAATGATGATGATCATGAAACTTCAGATCAAGTTGCTGCCAAACCTCGTAGGTCTTCCAGAGTAAGATCCGCACCAGAGTGGTATGGAAATCATGTTCTGGAAGTCATGTTACTAGACCATGATGAACCTACGAACTATGAGGAAGCGATGATGAGCCCAGATTCCACGAAATGGCTTGAGGCCATAAAATCTGAGATATGATCCATGTATGAGAACAAAGTATGGACTTTGATTGACTTGCTCGATGATCAGCAAGCCATGTTAAATAAATGGATCTTCAAGAGGAAGACGGACATTGATAGTAGTGTTACTATCTACTAAGCTCGACTTGTTGCAAAATGTTTTCAACAAGTTCAAGGTGTTGAATACGATGAGATTTTCTCACTTGTATCGAAGCTTAAGTCTGTCTGAATCATGTTAGCAATTGCCACATTTTATGAAATCTGGCAAATGGATGTCAAAACTGCACTCCTTAATGGATTTATTAAAGAAGAGTTGTATATGATGCAACCAGAAAGTTTTTGTCAATCCTAAAGATGCTAACAAAGTGTGCAAGCTCCAGCAGTCCATCAATGGACTGGTGCAAGCATCTCGGAGTTGGAATGTACGCTTTGATGAGTTGATCAAAGCATATGGTTTTATATAGACTTTTGAAGAAGCCTGTATTTACAAAAAAGTGAGTGGGAGCTCTGTAGCATTTCTAATATTATATGTGGATGACATATTGTTAATTGGAAATGATATGGAAATTCTGGATAGCATGAAAGGATACTTGAATAAGAGTTTTTCAAAGCAAGACCTCAGTGAAGCTGCTTACACATTGAGCATCAAGATCTATATAGATAGATCAAGACGCTTGATAAGATTTTTCAATGAGTACATACCTTGATAAATTTTTGAAATAGTTCAAAATGGAACAGTCAAAGAAGGAGTTCTTGCCTGTGTTACAAGGTGTGAAGTTGAGTAAGACTCAAGACCCGACCATTGCAGAAAACAGAAAGAGAATGAAAAGTCATTCCCTATGCCTCAGTCATAGGTTCTATAAAGTATGCTATGCTGTGTACCAGACCTATTGTATACCTTGCTCTGAGTTTGGCAAAGGAATACAATTTTGATCTAATAGTAGATCACTGGACAGCGGTCAAGAATATCCTTAGTGAGGACTAAGGAAATATTTCTCGATTATGGAGGTGATAAAAGAAGCCCGTCGTAAAGAGTTACATCGGTGCAAGCTTTCACACCGATCCAGATGACTCTAAGTCTCAATCTGGATACATACTGAAAGTGGGAGCAATTAGCTAGAGTAGCTCCGTGCAGAGCATTGTAGACATAGAATATTTGCAAAATACATGCGGCTCTGATGTGACAGAACCATTGACTAAGCTTCTCTCACGAGCAAAACATGATCATACCTTTGTACTCTTTGGGTGTTAATCACACAGAAATGTGAACTAGAATATTGACTCTAGTAAACCCTTTGGGTGTTGGTCACATAAAGATGTGAACTATGGGTGTTAATCATATACAGATATGAATATTGGTATTAAATCATATGGCGATGTGAACTAGATTATTGACTCTAGTGCAAGTGGGAGACTGAAGGAAATATGCCCTAGAGGCAATAATAAAGTTATTATTTATTTCCTTATTTCATGATAAATTTTTATTATTCATGCTAGAATTGTATTAACCGGAAACATAATACATGTGTGAATACATAGACAAACATAGTGTCACTAGTATGCCTCTACTTGACTAGCTCGTGAATCAAAGATGGTTAAGTTTCTTAGCCATGGACAAAAGAGTTGTCATTTGATTAACGGCGTCACATCATTAGGAGAATGATGTGATTGACTTGACCCATTCCGGTAGCCTAGCACTTGATCGTTTAGTATATTGCTATTGCTTTCTTCATGACTTATACATGTTCCTGTAACTATGAGATTATGCAACTCCCATTTACCGGAGGAACACTTTGGGTTCTACCAAACGTCACAACGTAACTGGATGATTATAAACGAGTACTACAGGTGTGTCCAAAGGTACATGTTGGGTTGGCGTATTTCGAGATTAGGTTTTGTCACTCCGATTGTCGGAGAGGTATCTCTGGGCCCTCTCGTTAATGCACATCACTATAAGCCTTGCAAGCAATGTAGCTAATAAGTTAGTTACGGAATGATGCATTACGTAACGAGTAAAGAGACTTGCCAGTAACGAGATTGAACTAGGTATTGGATACCGACGATCGAATCTCGGGCAAGTAACATACCGATGACAAAGGGAATAACGTATGTTGTTATGCGGTTTGACCGATAAAGATCTTCGCAGAATATGTAGGAGCCAATATGAGCATCCAGGTTCCGCTATTGGTTATTACCGAGAATAGTTCTAGGTCATGTCTACATTGTTCTCGAATCCGTAGGGTCCGCACGCTTAAGGTTTCGATGACAGTTATATTATGAGTTTATGAGTTTTGATGTACCGAAGGAGTTCGGAGTCCCGGATGAGATCGGGGACATGACGAGGAGTCTCGAAATGGTCGAGACGTAAAGATCGATATATTGGATGACTATATCGGAGTTCGGAAAGGTTCCGAGTGATTCGGGTATTTTTCGGAGTACCGGAGAGTTACAGGAATTCGCCGGGGAGTATATGGGCCTTATTGGGCCATACGGGAATAGAGGAGAGAGGCCAAAAGGAAAGAGGCCTGCGCCCCCCCTCTGGTCCGAATTGGACAAGGGGGGCAGCCCCCTTTTCCTTCTCCCTCTCCTCCTCTTTTCTTCTCCAACAAGGAAAGGAGGAGTCCTACTCCCGGTGGGAGTAGGACTCCCCCCTTGGCGCGCCTCCTCCATAGGCCGGCCGCCTCCCCCCTTGCTCCTATATATATGGGGGCAGGGGGGCACCCCAAAGACACAACAACAATTGATCCTTGAGATCTATTAGCCGTGTGCGGTGCCCCCCTCCACCATAGTCCTCCTCGATAATATTGTAGCGGTGCTTAGGCGAAGCCCTGCGACGGTAGAACATCAAGATCGTCACCACACCATCGTGCTGACGGAACTCTCCCTCGACACTCGGCTGGATCGGAGTTCGAGGGATGTCATCGAGTTGAACGTGTGCTAGAACTCGGAGGTGACGTAGTTTTGGTGCTTGATCGGTCGGGCCGTGAAGACGTACGACTACATCATCCGCGTTGTTCTAACGCTTCCGCTTACGGTCTACGAGGGTACGTGGACAACACTCTCTCCTCTCGTTGCTATGCCATCACCATGATCTTGCGTGTACGTAGGATTTTTTTTGAAATTACTACGTTCCCCAACACGGATGAGATCCCGGATGTCACGAGGAGTTCCGAAATGGTCCAGAGGTGAAGATTTATATATGGGAAGTTATCATACGGTCACCGGCAATGTCCGGGGGCATACCGGTATTGTACCGGGGCCACCGGAGGGATTCCGAGGGTCCACCGGGAGGGGCCACCTCTCCCGGAGGGCCTCATGGGCTATAGAGGGAAGGGAACCAGCCCGTGGAGGGCTGGGCGCCACCCCCCTTGGGCCCATGCGCCTAGGGTTGGGGGGGAAACCCTAAAGGGGGCGCCCCCCTTGCTTGAGGGGTAAGCCCCCTCCCCTTGGCCGCCGCCCCCCTCTAGATCTCATCTAGAGGGGGCCGCCCCCTTCCCCCTTATCCTATAAATAGAGGGGCGAGGGGAGGGCTGCAGCACCACATCCAAGGCGCAGCCCCTCCCCTCCCCAACACCTCTCCTCCTCCGTAAGAGCTTGGCGAAGCCCTGCCGGAGTACTGCCACTCCATCACCACCACGCCGTCATGCTGATGTTGGAGCCCTCTTCCTCAACCTCTCCCTCCTCCTTGCTGGATCAAGGCGCAGGAGACGTCACCAGGCTGTACGTGTGTTGAACGCGGAGGTGCCGTTGTTCGGCACTAAGATCGGAATCCACCGCGATTGGAATCACTTCGAGTACGACTCCTTCATCCGCGTTCTTGTAACGCTTCCGTCTCGCGATCTTCAAGGGTATGAAGATGCACTCCCCTCTCTCTCGTTGCTAGTTACTCCATAGATTGATCTTGGTGATGCATAGAATTTTTTTAATTTTTGCAACAATCCCCAACAGTGGCATCATGAGCTAGGTCTATGCGTAGTTACTATGCACGAGTAGAACACAAGTTTGTTGTGGGCGTTGATTTTGTCAATTTACTTGCCACTACTAGTCTTATCTTGTTTCGGCGGCATCATGAGATGAAGCGGCCCGGACCTACCTTACACGTACGCTTACGTGAGACAGGTTCCACCGACTAACATGCACTAGTTGCATAAGGTGGCTAGCGGGTGTCTGTCTCTCCCACTTTAGTCGGATCAGATTCGATGAAAAGGGTCCTTATGAAGGGTAAATAGAAATTGGCATATCATGTTGTGGTTTTGGCGTAGGTAAGAAACGTTCTTGCTAGAACCCTATAGCAGCCACGTAAAAACATGCAACAACAATTAGAGGTCGTCTAACTTGTTTTTTGCAGCATATGCCTTGTGATGTGATATGGCAAAAAAGGATGTGATGAATGAAATATATGTGATGTATGAGATTGATCATGTTCTTGTAATAGGAATCACGACTTGCATGTCGATGAGTATGACAACCGGCAGGAGCCATAGGAGTTGTCTTTATTTATTGTATGACCTGCGTGTCACTGAATAACGCCATGTAATTACTTTACTTCATTGCTAAACCGTTAGCTATAGTAATAGAAGTAATAGTTGGCGAGACAACTTCATGGAGACACGATGATGGAGATCATGATGATGGAGATCATGGTGTCATGCCGGTGACGATGATGATCATGGCGCCCCAAAGATGGAGATCAAAAGGAGCAAAATGATATTGGCCATATCATGTCACTATTTGATTGCAGGTGATGTTTATCATGTTTTTGCATCTTATTTGCTTAGGATGACGGTAGTAAATAAGATGATCCCTCATAATAATTTCAAGAAAGTGTTCCCCCTAACTATGCACAGTTGCGAAAGTTCGTTGTTTCGAAGCTCCACGTGATGATCGGGTGTGATAGATTCTAACGTTCACATACAACGGGTGTAAGCCAGATTTACACATGCAAAAACACTTAGGTTGACTTGACGAGCCTAGCATGTACATACATGGCCTCGGAACACAAGAGACCGAAAGGTCGAACATGAGTCGTATAGAAGATACGATCAACATGAAGATGCTCACCGATGATGACTAGTCCGTCTCACGTGATGATTGGACATGGCCTAGTTGACTCGGATCATGTATCACTTAGGTGACTAGAGGGATTTCTATCGAAGTGGGAGTTCATTAAATAATTTGATTAGATGAACTTAATTATCATGAACTTAGTCTAAAACTTTTGCAAAATGTCTTGTAGATCAAATGACCCATGCTCATGTCAACCTCAACTTCAACGCGTTCCTAGAGAAAACCAAGCTGAAAGACGATGGTAGCAACTATACGGACTGGGTCCGAAACTTGAGGATCATCCTCATAGCTTCCAAGAAAGCATATGTCCTAGAAGCACCGCTAGGTGAAGCACCCGTCCCAGCGAACCAAGACGTTATGATCGCTTGGCAGTCGCGTGTTGATGATTACTCCATGGTTCAGTGCGGCATGCTTTACAGCTTAGAACCGGGGCTCCAAAAGCGTTTCGAGCAGCACGGAGCTTATGAGATGTTCCAAGAGCTGAAAATGGTTTTCCAAGCTCATGCCCGGGTCGATAGATATGAAGTCTCCGACAAGTTCTACAGTTGTAAGATGGAGGAGAATAGTTCTGTCAGCGAGCACATACTCAAAATGTCTGGGTTGCACAACTGCTTGTCTCAGCTGGACATTAACCTCCCTGATGAGGCGGTCATTGACAGAATCCTTCAGTCGCTCCCACCTAGCTACAAAAGCTTTGTGATGAATTACAATATGCAGGGGATGGTGAAAACCATTCCTGAGGTATTTTCAATGCTGAAATCAGCGGAGGTGGAGATCAAAAAGGAACATCAAGTGTTGATGGTCAATCAAACCATTAGTTTCAAGAAAGGCAAGGGTAATAAGAACTTCAAGAAGGACGGGAAGGGAGTTGCCGCGCCCGGTAAGCCAATTGTCGGGAAGAAGCCAAAGCACGGACCCAAACCTGAGACTGAGTGTTTTTCTTGCAAGGGGAACGGTCAATGGAAGCGGAACTGCCCCAAGTACTTAACAGATAAGAAGGCCGGCAACACCAAAGGTATATGTGATATACATGTTATTGATGTGTACCTTACCAGTACTCGTAGTAGCTCCTGGGTATTTGATACCAGTGCGGTTGCTCATATTTGTAACACAAAACAGGAGCTGCGGAATAAGCGGAGACTGGCAGAGGACGAGGTGACGATGCGCGTCGGGAATGGTTCCAAGGTCGATGTGATCACCGTCAGCCTCTACATTTACCTACGGGATCAGTTTTAAACCTCAATAATTGTTATTTAGTGCCATCTTTGAGCACGAACATTGTATCTGGATCTCATTTAATACGAGATGGCTACTCATTTAAATCCAAGAATAATGGTTGTTCTATTTATATGAGAGATATGTTTTATGGTCATGCCCCGCTGGTCAATGGTTTATTCTTAATGAATCTTGAACGTGATGTTACACATATTTATAGTGTGAATACCAAAAGATGTAAGATTGATAATGATAGTCCCACATATCTGTGGCACTGTCGCCTTGGTCACATTGGTGTCAAATGCATGAAGAAGCTCCATGCAGATGGACTTTTGGAGTCTTTTGATTTCGAGTCATTCGACACGTGCGAACCATGCCTCATGGGCAAAATGACCAAGACTCCGTTCTCCGGAACAATGGAGCGCGCAACCAACTTATTGGAAATTATACATACTGATGTGTGCGATCCAATGAGCGTTGAGGCTTGCGGTGGCTATCATTATGTTCTCACCCTCACATATGACTTAAGTAGATATGGGTATGTCTACTTAATGAAACACAAGTCTGAGACCTTTGAAAAGTTCAAGGAATTTCAGAATGAGGTAGAGAATCAACGTGACAGAAAAATAAAGTTCTTACGATCAGATCGTGGGGGAGAATATTTAAGTCACGAATTTGGTACACACTTATGGAAATGTGGAATTGTTTCACAACTCACGCCGCCTGGAACACCTCAGCGTAACGGTGTGTTCGAACGTCGTAATCGCACTTTATTGGATATGGTGCGGTCTATGATGTCTCTTACCGATTTACTACTATCATTTTGGGGATACGCTTTAGAGACAGCTACATTCACTTTAAATAGGGCACCGTCTAAATCCGTTGATACGACACCGTATGAATTATGGTTTGGAAAGAAACCTAAGCTATCGTTTCTAAAAGTTTGGGGATGCGATGCTTATGTCAAGAAACTTCAACCTGAAAAGCTCGAACCCAAGTCGGAAAAATGCGTCTTCATAGGATACCCTAAGGAAACCATTGGGTATACCTTCTACCTCAGATCCGAAGGCAAGATTTTCGTTGCCAAGAATGGGTCCTTTCTGGAGAAAGAGTTTCTCTCAAAAGAAGTAAGTGGGAGGAAAGTGGAACTTGATGAAGTACTACCACTTGAACCGGTAAGTAGCGCAGCTCAGGAAGATGTTCCTGTGGTGCCTGCACCGACTAGAGAGGAAGTTAATGATGATGATCAAGGTACTTTGGATCAAGTTACTACTGAACTTCATAGGTCCACAAGGACGCGTTCCACACCAGAATGGTATGGCAACCCTGTCCTGGAAATCATGTTGTTAGACAACGGTGAACCTTCGAACTATGAAGAAGCGATGGCGGGCCCAGATTCCAACAAATGACTTGAAGCCATGCAATCTGAGATAGGATCCATGTATGAAAACAAAGTATGGACTTTGATAGACTTGCCCGATGATCGGCGAGCATAGAAAATAAATGGATCTTTAAGAAGAAGACGGACGCGGATGGTAATGTTACCATCTATAAAGCTTGACTTCTCGCTAAGGGTTATCGACAAGTTCAAGGGGTTGACTATGATGAGACTTTCTCTCCCATAGCGAAGCTGAAGTCCGTCCGAACCATGTTAGCAATTGCCGCATACTATGATTATGAGATATGGCAAATGGACGTCAAAACGGCATTCCTTAACGGCTATCTTAAGGAAGAATTGTATATGATGCAACCGGAAGGTTTTGTCGATCCTAAGAATGCTAACAAGGTATGCAAGCTCTAGCGATCCATCTATGGGCTGGTGCAAGCATCTCGGCGTTGAAACATTCGCTTTGATGAGATGATCAAAGCGTTTGGGTTTATGCAGACTTATGGAGAAGCCTGCGTTTACAAGAAAGTGAGTGGGAGCTCTGTGCATTTCTCATATTATATGTGGATGACATACTTTTGATGGGAAATGATATAGAACTTTTGGACATCATAAAGGCCTACTTGAATAAGTGTTTTTTAATGAAGGACCTTGGAGAAGTTGCTTATATATTAGGCATCAAGATCTATAGAGATAGATCAAGACACCTCATAGGTCTTTCACAAAGCACATACCTTGATAAGATATTGAAGAAGTCCAATATGGATCAGTCCAAGAAGGGGTTCTTGCCTGTGTTGCAAGGTGTGAAATTGAGCTCGGCTCAATCCCCGACCATGGCAGAAGATAAAGAAAAGATGAGTGTCATCCCCTATGCCTCGACCATAGGGTCTATTATGTATGCCATGCTATGTACCAGACCTGATGTAAAACTTGCCATAAGTTTGGTAGCAAGATACCAAAGTAATCCCGACATGGAACACTGGACAGCGGTCAAGAATATCCCGAAGTACCTGAAAAGGACTAAGGATATGTTTCTCGTTTATGGAGGCGACGAAGGGCTCATCGTAAAGGGTTACGTCGATGCTAGCTTCGACACAGATCTGAATGACTCCAAGTCACAAACCGGATACGTGTATATATTGAATGGTGTGGCGGTAAGCTGGTGCAGCAGCAAGCAAAGCGTTGTGGCGGGATCTACATGTGAAGCGGAGTACATCGCAGCCTCGGAGGCAGCACATGAAGCAATCTGGATGAAGGAGTTCATCACCGACCTAGGAGTTATTCCCAATGCGTCGGGGCCGATCACTCTCTTCTGTGACAATACTGGAGCTATTGCCCTTGCCAAGGAGCCCAGGTTTCACAAGAAGACCAGGCACATCAAGCGTCGCTTCAACTCCATTCGTGAAAATGTTCAAGATGGAGACATAGATATTTGCAAAGTGCATACGGATCTGAATGTTGCAGATCCGTTGACTAAACCTCTTCCGCAAGCAAAACATGATCAACACCAGAACTCTATGGGTGTTCGATTCATCACAGCGTAACTAGATTATTGACTCTAGTGCAAGTGGGAGACTGTTGAAAATATGCCCCAGAGGCAACAATAAAATGATTATTATTATATTTCCTTGTTCATGACAATTGTCTATTGTTCATGCTATAATTGTATTAACCGGAAACCGTGATACATGTGTGAATACATAGATCACAACATGTCCCTAGTGAGCCTGTAATTGACTAGCTCGTTGACCAACAGATGGTCATGGTTTCCTGACTATGGACATTGGATATCATTGATAACGAGATCACATCATTAGGAGAATGATGTGATGGACAATACCCAATCCTAAGCATAGCACAAGATTGTATAGTTCATTTGCTAAAGCTTTTCTAATGTCAAGTATCAGTTACTTAGACCATGAGATTGTGTAACTCCCGGATACCGTAGGAGTGCTTTGGGGTGTACCAAACGTCACAACGTAACTGGGTGACTATAAAGGTGCACTACAGGTATCTCCGAAAGTGTCTGTTGGGTTGGCACGAATCGGGACTGGAATTTGTCACTCCGTATGACGGAGAGGTATCTCTGGGCCCACTCGGTAATGCATCATCATAGTGAGCTCAATGTGACTAAGTGGTTAGTCACGGGATCATACATTATGTAATGGGTAAAGTGACTTGCCGGTAACGAGATTGAACGAGGTATTGGGACACCGACGATCGAATCTCGGGCAAGTAACATGCCGATTCACAAAGGGAACTACATACGGGATTACTTGAATCCACGACATCGTGGTTCATCCGATGAGATCATCGTGTAACATGTGGGAGCCAACATGGGTATCCAGATCCCGCTGTTGGTTATTGGCTGGAGAGCTTTCTCGGTCATGTCTGCATGATTCCCGAACCCATAGGGTCTACACACTTAAGGTTCAATGACGCTAGGTGAGGGAGTTCCGGACTAGGGGGTGTCCGGATAGCCGAACTATCATCATCGGCCGGACTCCAGGACTATGAAGATAGAAGATTGAAGACTTCGTCCCGTGTCCGGATGGGACTTTCCTTAGCGTGGAAGGCAAGCTTGGCGATACAGATATGTAGATTTCCTATCATTGTAACCGACTCTGTGTAACCCTAGCCCTCTCCGGTGTCTATATAAACCGGATGGCTTTAGTCCATAGGATGAACAACAATCATACCATAGGCTAGCTTCTAGGGTTTAGCCTCCTTGATCTCGTGGTAGATCCACTCTTGTAACACACATCATCAATATTAATCAAGCAGGACGTAGGGTTTTACCTCCATCAAGAGGGCCCGAACCTGGGTAAAACATCGTGTCCCTTGTCTCCTGTTACCATCCGCCTAGACGCACAGTTCGGGACCCCCTACCCGAGATCCGCCGGAATTGACACCGACATTTGTGCTTTCATTGAGAGTTCCTCTGTGACGTCACCGATAGGCTCGATGGCTTCTTCGACCATCATCAACGACGCAGTCCAGGGTGAGACCTTTCTTCCCGAACAGATCTTCGTATTCGGCGGCTTTGCACTGCGGGCCAATTCGCTTGGCCATCTGGAGCAGATCGAAAGCTACGCCCCTGGCCGCCAGGTCAGATTTGGAAGCTTGAACTTCACGGCTGACATCCGCGGGGACTTAATCCTCGATGGAGTCGAGCCACAGCCGAGCGTGCCGCACTGTCACGGCGAGCATGATTTAGCTCTGCGGCCGGACAGTACCCTGGAGGCCGCACTCGAACCCGCTCCGATCTTCAATTCGGAGCCGGCTGGGCAGATCGGGGACGGATGGCTAGACACTGCCTCGGGGGCTGCAACCTCTACGGCGATAGAGCCGAACACTAATCTTGTCCCTCATAAAGCTCGTGACTCCGAGGTGTCGGACTCCTTGCCGGACTTCGAACCTCCCGCGCCCCCTCCGATCGAATCCGATTGGGCGCCGGTCATAGAGTTCACCGCAGCGGACATCTTTCAACTCTCACCTTTTGGCGACATCTTGAGTTCGCTAAAGTATCTCTCATTATCAGGAGAGCCCTGGCCGGACTGCAGTCAGGACAGTTGGGATGCGGACGACGAAGAAATTCAAAGCCCACCCACCACCTACTTGGTAGCCGCTGTCGACGATCTAACCGACATGCTAAACTATGACTCCGAAGACATCGACGGTATGGACGACGATGCCGGAGACGACCAAGAACCAGCGCCTATCGGGCACGGGAAAGCCACCCCAACTCATGACGTATACATGGTGGATACACCAAAAGGAAGCGACAATGAGGAAAAACGGGACGTGGCGAAGGACAACTCCCCAAACAAACAACCAAAGCGGCAACGCAGGCGCCGCCCGAATCAATAAAAATGGCACCCATACGGACCCGGCCCTAGAGCAGGGCGAGGCAGTGGATGACGCACATATCAACAAGCAGCCAGCCGGACATAAACTGGACAAGCAACCCATCCCCGGCGAAGATGATCTCACATCACCAGAGCATATGAATCTTCATAAAAGGCTCGTCGCCACTGCAAGAAGTTTGAAGAAGCAAAAGCGGAAGCTCAAAACAGCGGAGGACGCACTCAGAATGAGATGGAACAAAGTACTCAACAGCGCAGATAAACATGGAACTAGTCACCAGACAAAGAGCTACCCGAAGCGCAAGCTGTTGCCCGAATTTGACGAGGAGGCCTTAGAGCCCCTGCAGTCAAAAAAGAAAGAAGCCGCCTGGCCGAATAGACGACCAGATGACAGGCCAAGAGCAACAAGGGGCGCCGAACACAAGCCGGCACATGATCAGCATAAAGATCCTCAGAAAAAGTACGACCCAGTTAGGTCTATTTATGGGCCAAAAAAGAAGACTCCAGGAAGGAACATAACCCGCCAAGCATTTGAAGACAACGGCACACCCAAATACAGGGGCGCCGCACACCCACTATGTTTCACCGATGAGGTACTAGATCATGGATTTCCAGCGGGATTCAAACCCGTAAACATAGAAGCATACGACAGAACAACAGACCCCGGAGTCTGGATTGAGGATTACATCCTACACATACATATGGCCAGAGGAGACGATCTCCATGCCATAAAATACCTACCCCTCAAGCTCAAAGGGCTAGCTCGGCATTGGCTTAAAAGCCTCCCAGAAAATACCATTGGAAGTTGGGAAGAGCTTGAGGATGCGTTTCGAGCAAATTTTTAGCGGACCTATGTCCGTCCTCCGGATGCGGACGATTTAAGTCACATAACTCAACAGCCCGGAGAGTCAGCACGCAAATTATGGAACATGTTCCTCACTAAAAAGAACCAAATAGTCAACTGTCCGGACGCTGAAGCCTTAGCAGCCTTTAAACACAACGTCCGAGACGAATGGCTGGCCAGACACCTCGGCCAGGAAAAACCAAGAACAATGGCCGCACTAACAAGCCTCATGACCCGCTTTTGCGCGGGGGAAGACAGCTAGCTGGCTAGGTGCAGCACCAGCGACCCGAGTACATCCGAAGTTAGGGATGGAAATGGGAAATCACGACGCAGAAAAGATCAGCGCCGGAATAAGGAAAAAGGCCCGAATAGTACGACGGTCAACGCCGCATTCAAAAGCTCTCGGCCGAACAACAAAACACTGCCCCTCAAGGACAACAGTGACGAGCTATCCAACCTAAATAAGATTCTGGATAGACTATGTCAAATACATGGTACCCCCGGGAAGCCTGCAAACCATACCCACAGAGATTGTTGGGTCTTCAAACAGTCCGGCCGACTTAATGCCGAACACAAGGGGCTCGACACACCAAGCGAAAGGGACGAAACCCAAAAGCAGCACTCCGGAAAACAGAAGACTTTCCCACTAGAAGTAAAAACAGTGAACTCACTTCATGTGATAACACGAAAAGACAGCGCGGCACCTGTAATGCCAGGACACCGGCCGCAGAATGGGGATAGACCATACCAAAATTCGCCATAGCAGCACTTCCTTTAAAGGAGTGACGCCAGGCCTTTAAGCCAATTATACAGGCTCTATACCACTAGAGGTTGTGTTCGGTACATCCGACAACCTCCGTCGCGAAAAGCTCACTACCCATCGCCCCATTCAAATAGTAGCCCTTAAGCACTACTGGGGTGTGCAGCTTTCACCAGCCCTAACCCAATACCTCATTACGCGTTTTTTACGCTTAAAAATGCCCGGTCAACGTGGCATAATTTCATTAAAAAGTAACTCCGAGTGTTCCTCGACCACGGAGAACGTGAGACTGCCTCGACAACCACACACCAATCAGACCTCGTGGGACAGCCACACACTAATCAGACCATCCGCCTAGAACTGTCGGGTAACAGGAGACAAGGGACACGATGTTTTACCCAGGTTCGGGCCCTCTTGATGGAGGTAAAACCCTACGTCCTGCTTGATTAATATTGATGATGTGTGTTACAAGAGTGGATCTACCACGAGATCAAGGAGGCTAAACCCTAGAAGCTAGCCTATGGTATGATTGTTGTTCGTCCTATGGACTAAAGCCATCCAGTTTATATAGACACCGGAGAGGGCTAGGGTTACACAGAGTCGGTTACAATGGTAGGAAATCTAAATATCCGTATCACCAAGCTTGCCTTCCAAGCCAAGGAAAGTCCCATCCGGACACGGGACGAAGTCTTCAATCTTCTATCTTCATAGTCCTGGAGTCCGGCCGATGATGATAGTTCGGCTATCCGGACACCCCCTAGTCTGGAACTCCCTCAGTAGCCCCTGAACCAGGCTTCAATGATGACGAGTCCGACGCGCATGTTGTCTTCGGCATTGCATGGCGGGTTCTTCCTTCGAATAATTTATAGAAGATTGTGAACATCAGGATAGTGTCCGGCTCTGCAAAAATAAATTCCACGTACCACCGTAGAGAGGATAATTTTACACAGGTTCAATCTGCTGACGTATTTTGTGGCGTGACATCATGCCATTACCAAGCCTTTACTCGAATTGTTTTTATTGTATCACCTCAGCGCACTTAGCGAGGCGGTTTCCTTGGCACGTCTTGTCGAAGCAGAGATCGGGTTCCCCTTATCCCGGGATTCCCATCAATACGGATGTGGGTAACCCAACCGCGCCCGTTACCACGCCCCCTCCATCGAAGGCGGGTTCCAAACGGTCACGGGGACGGCTCTTGGTATTCTCCCTCTTTATAATGAGACCAAGGCCCGTTCTTTTCCTTCAATCCTCTATCGAATCCGCCCCTCGCCCCGAGTTCCAACACCCAAGGCTCCATATTCGGCTACCTTCGATCTTCGACAATGTCCGGCCCCGACCTACGAGGCAGGTGGATGCCCTCCTCCGTCACGGAAGAGGACGTGCTAAAGCTAAGAGACGCCAGGTACTTAACCTACGAGATTTCACATAGGCTGCCTACCCGAGGGCAAGTTATTCCTACTCCCGAGCGTGGCGAGAGCGTCGTGTTCGTGTCTCACCTCCGTCGGGGTTTAGGCTTCCCGACGGATCCCTTCGTGAGGGGGCTCATGTTTTACTATGGGCTGGAATTCCATGACTTGGCTCCGGAGTCTATCCTCCACATCTCAGCATTCATCGTCGTCTGCGAAGCCTTCCTCCGCACTACCCCCACTTCGGCTTGTGGCTCAAAACCTTCAATGTGGAGCCGAAGGTGATTGAGGGGCGTCAGGCAGAGTGCGGAGGGGCGGTTATAAGCAAGAGGGCCGATGCTCCGTGGCCCGAGGGCTCTTTTCAGGAGGAGCTCGGCTTGTGGCAACAGGAGTGGTTCTATATCACCGCTCCCAGGGGCAGCAGGCAGAGGCTGCCGCCCGTCTTCCGCTCGGGCCCTCCACAGCGGCTAACGTCATGGGTTAACAAGGGGCGTGATTGGGGGCCGTCCAAGGACGTTCCCCTATTGCAGGACCGGATTCGAGGCCTCCAAGAAAGGGAGATCAATCTGGCCGTAGTGGTATAGGTTATGTTGATCCGGCGCCTGCTGCCCTGCAAACGTCGCCCCCTCCGCTTGTGGGAATTTAATCCGGAGGGTCCACGAGCTCTTCAACACTTCATGGGTTTGACACCCGCGGAGATGTACAAACTGTTCTTTTTGATCGCAAGAGATGCGTCCGGAATTGACCGAGGATGCTGGCCTAAGCTGCAATCGCCCGGATACTCAAGTAAGTAGCCTTGTGTCCGGACACATCATCCATTCATTTAATGTGGGTTTGCCTTTTAACCAGCTATCCCTTGGACATGAGTGGATATCGCAAGCAAAACTGATACGATGTCCGGCCCCCCTCCCTGAGACCACGCAGGATCTCGTGTTAATCAAGATGTTAGAGGTTGCACCTTCGGAGGAGGGCGAAGGAGGACACAAGGGATCTACCTCCACAGCCACGGAGGCTTTCAGTAAGGGAGGAATCGAGAGTCCCTCCTTCCAGGGAGAGAAGAGGACCGATTCCGAAGACCCAGAGGCCAAGGCCTCAAAGCGGGGAAAGAAATCTGTACCGGAAGGTCTCGTGCCGGGAAGAGCCCCGGCCGAACTGTCTCCTCGGAGGAATCAGCCCTCTAGCGAGCCATAAGTAAAAAGGGGGGATTTTGTAATAGTGGGCATCCTTGTTTAATTTCTAAGGGTAACCAAAGTTTTCACCTTGTAGTTCGGATCTCAGCCCATCTCAGCATAGCTCATCTTCGGGAGACGTTCGTCCGGAGATGATGGAGAGTGAAACGCCTCCATCTGCCGCCCCATCACGTGGGGCGGACGACTCTGAGGTGTCGTCGCGGAGGGTCTCCCCAAGTCCGGCGGGGCCAGAGAGTTTGGCACCCATTGGAGTACGGCCGGTGGAGCTGCAAGATTTGCTTAAGAGGGCGTCCATCTCAGAAGATCACCGCACATTAATGGGTATGGTGATTGAGAGGATCTCATCCGCCGAAAGCGGGTTGTGTGAGGCCGTCGGAAGTTTGCTGACGGGATTTGAGGTACGCAAAAAAATGACATACCTTTTGACAGTTTTGCACATGAAGTGCGCCCTATATAGATAGTAGCCCCTGAGACTTGGTATGCTGTCGAAAGCGACAGCGTGCCGAGTAACATAATCTCAGTTATAGATTGTCGCCTTTCCTATGCAGGTGGCGGAACGTTCGGTGGCCATCCGGACTGATGGAGTTGCCAAACTAAAGAGGCAACTCGACATTGCGGATGCGGACATCTGGCTGGTTAATAAACGACTTGATGAGTCACAAGGTATGTGGTTGCTCCGCGGTCGCCTAGTAAGGGAGCTGACGCCCATTCCTTACAATTTGTATGCTTGATGCAGATGGTGCTGCTGCTGTGGAAGTCCTTCGAGCAGAACTTGCTCGGGCCAAGGAGCAAGCCAGAAAAAGCGAGGCGGCTGCCTTGAAGGCAGCGGAAGAGCTAGAAGCCGAGAAGGCTGCTCACTGCTGAAGCAGGGAGGAGGTGGCCGGAATGGCCACAAAATTAAAAGTTGCTACTGACCGCCTAGAGGTTCTTGAAGGAGAACGCCGAGCAGAGCAAGAGGACCTGAAGAAGGCCGACGCTGAAGCCAAGTATGCCCGTAGTGCGATGCGAGCTATGAAGGAGGAACTGCGTCAGGTTGGAGACATTGTGGCTGGAAAGCCCTTTGTCACGCCCAATATGCGGCACTATCCAAAAGGAACTCGAAGGTCCCACCAAGGATAGACCCGCATATTGAAACGCTTTTGCAAGGTGGATATCATTACATCAACATTACATAATAAATGGGGATACATACATAAGGCATACAATGCCACATGAATACAACATCACAATACATAAGAGCAACATCCGACTACGGATGAATCACAAAAAGAAACTCAAACGACATCCACCCTGCTAGCCCAGGCTGCCGACCTAGAACCTATCCCCTGATCGAAGAAGCAGAAGAAGAACTCAACGCAAGTAAACATCGCTCTCGCATCATGATCATCGCATAACCTGTACCTGCAACTGTTGTTGTAGTAATCTGTGAGCCACGAGGACTCAACAATCCCATTACCATGGGTATCAAGACTAGCAAAGCTTAAAGGGAAAGGAAGGGGTAAAGTGATGAGGCTGCAGCAGCGACTAAGCATATATGGTGGCTAACATACGCAAATAAGAGCGAGAAGAGAGCAAGCAGAACGGTCGTCAACTAGTAATGATCAAGAAGTGATCCTGAACTCCTACTTACGTCAAACATAACCCAGAAACCGTGTTCACTTCCCGGACTCCGCCGAGAAGAGACCATCACGGCTACACACGCGGTTGATGCGTTTTTATTCGGATCTGGTGTCAAGTTATCTACAACCGGACATTAACAAATTCCCATCTGCCTATAACCGCAGGCACGGCTTTCGAAAGATTATACCCTGCAGGGGTGTCCCAACTTAGCCCATGACAAGCTCTCGCGATCAACGAAGGAATAGACCTTCTCCCAGGAAGACCCGATCAGACTCGGAATCTCGGTTTACAAGACATTTCGACAATGGTAAAACAAGACCAGCAAAGCCTCCCGCTGTGCCGACAAATCCCGATAGGAGCTGCACATATCTCATTCTCAGGGCACACCGGATTGTCCAGACTTCCGGTAGGGCAGCCCAGAGTTGCCCCTGGTGGCCACCGGCGGCCGACAGTTTGGACCAACACTCACGACGAGCACTGGCCCGGGGGGGGGGGGTAAATAAAGATGACCCTCGGGCTCCGGAAACCCAAGGGAAAAAAAGGCTAGGTGAGGCAAATGGTAAAACCAAGGTTGGGCCTTGCTGGAGGAGTTTTATTCAAAGCGAACTGTCAAGGGGGTCCTATAAATCACCCGACAGCGTAAGGAACGCAAAATCCGGGAACATAACACCGGTATGATGGAAACTAGGGCGGCAAGAGTGGAACAAAACACTAGGTAAAAGGCCGAGTCTTCCACCCTTTACCAAGTATATAGATGCATTAATAATATAAGAGATATTGTGATATCCCAACCAAAATCCTGTCCACCATGGAGCAATCTTCAACTTCACCTGCAACTAGCAACGCTATAAGAGGGGCTGAGCAAAGCGGTAACATAGCCAAACAACGGTTTGCATAGGAAAGGTGTCAAAGGTTAGAGGTTCATGGCAATTTGGGATGGCTTAAAGAACAAGTGATAGGTAGCGCAGCATAGCGATAGAACGAATCAACTAGCATAGCAATGATAGTAGTGAGATCCAGGGTAGCGGTCATCTTGCCTGAAATCCCGCAAGGAAGAAGAACGAGTCCATGAAGTAGACGAACCAACGTAGTCGAACGAATCCTCACGAATGCAACGTTACCGGAACTAAGAAGCAACACCGGAAAGAAGCAAACAACATGGTAAACACACAAGCATAATCATGGCATGATGCACAATCAAGTATGATGCATGTCCGGTTAATGAGGCATGGCATGGCAAAGTGCAACAAACAACACTACAAATTAAGTGGAGCTCAATATGCAACAAGTTGCATATTGATGGAACACCACATCGATTAATTAGTTCTCTCTCGGTTTTGTACCCAACAATATTAAATGTTGTTAAACATGGCAAGAGGTGAAACATAATGAAACTACCTATCTAGGCAAGTTTAAATGAGGCCGGAAATAACAAACAACAATTCCGAAAAATCCCCATATGCAAATTATGGATTCGGTACTGTTCTGCCCTAAACACAATTTTAATGTTGTTAAACAGGAAAATAAAGTGGACCATGTTAATCTAGGCATTTTCCACCCCAAATACATATAAAGTTTATTAAATTCGGAGCTACGGTTATTTAGTTATGAAATAAATCATTTTAACATGGCATATAAGCAAATTAACACAAACAACATTTTAAACATTTTAAACATGGATGAAAATGGCATATTATTAATCTACACAAAATTCTAAGCATTTTACATATATAAATTACTTTAATCTGATGCACGGTTCATGAGTTATTATATGCATGAAGTTTAGGGTCCAATCTGTAAAAATGCAGTTTTCTGGATAATAGACAAATTCACAGAACGGGAAAAAATATAACAGGGCCGAATCTACTGCAGTTGGGCCAACAGTGCACAGGGGGCGGGGCTGCTCACCAGGCCTCATGGGCCGGTCGGTGGAGGAGGCCGGCTGGGCCTTGGAGAGGCGCTGGCTGGGCCTTGCTGGAACGCGGGAGCTGGGCCCGACACGGTCGACGCGGAGGGGATCGGGCTCCTCCCGACCCGCAGGCGGCGGCGGCGACGGGAGGCGGGGCGAAGCCAGCAAGGGGCGAGGCCCGGCGAGGCCAGGGACAGGCGGGGAGGCTGGGAACGGGCGGATCGGGCCTCCGGGCACCGGATTCGGCCGGTGGCGAGGCGGGGCACCGACGGCAGCAAACGGCGGCGGCGGTGGTTTCCTGCGGTTAAGAGAGGAGAGCCGGGTGAGGGAGAGGCGCAGGATGGCACGAGGCGTGGGGAGACGGCGGC